>NW_023995558.1:0-103615 GCF_015586225.1 Lucilia sericata | reverse complement strand
AATATGAATTTAGTACTTTTTGATATTCGGACCTTTAAGGGTGAAAATTGTACCTATTTTGGTACTTTTTTTCTAAAACATTGTTTTTGATTTATTATATATTACATTATAACGGGCTCCCAATACGATGTTGCAACTTTTTGGAACAGAATTTTTATTTCGTTAATGGTACCAAAGAGGGTTAAAACAGGAAATTTGATTTTATTCAAACACAATGATCCAATTTTATAAAATTTTTAGATCTAGAAACACTATATATGCTAATGGGGTGTTATTTGGAACACCGGTACCAAGTGATATTTTTTTGTACTTTTTCATTTTCCAACTGGTACTTTTTGAGTTTTTTATGATATTGAAATCGAAACCACAGGGTATACAGAGGCGTCACGAGCAAAAAACTATTTCCCTCTCTTTTGCACAAAACGAATTCAATATTTTTTTTTAGCTGTATTTTATATACCTCTTCTCACCAAACAATTTCAAAATCAAACAAAAGCTGATTTTAGAATTTTTTAAATGTCAAAAGTGACACCTCTGTATACTTTGTGATCGAAACATGAAATTAATAATAGAAAAACTTTTTGGTACTTTTTCGTTCTACATAGGTACTTTTTGAGTTTTCTTTAAAATTAAACCTAGAAACATGAAATTAAGCATATTGAGCCCGGAGTAAATGAGAATATAAAAAGGGACTCTTTGGTACTTTTTCGTCCTTCGATTGGTACTTTTTGAGTTTTCTAAAATTTAACCTAGAAACATGAAATTAAATTTATAGAACCCAGAGTAAATGAGAACCTATAAAAGGGGACTTTTCGATACTTTTTCGTTTTCCAAAAGGTACTTTTTGAAATTTCTATAATATTGAACCTAAAAATATGAAATTAAGCACGTAGAGCTCGGAGTAAGTGATAACATATAAAAGATTACTTTTTGGTACTTTTTCGCTCTTCAAAAGGTACTTTTTGATATTGCAGATATATATACATTTACAATAATGATAATTATTTTATTCCATTACGATGAGGGTAGCGAAGCACACTGGGTATGGCTAGTATACATATTATTAAACATTTCAGTTGCAAATAGTTTCGGAATTATTTTTAACTCCGTCTGTGGTCAGGTTAAAAATAACACATAGATTCATTTGAATCTACAATCTTTAAAAGAACAGTAGCGGTTTTCGTCTCAACGTTTCCACATAACATAAAATGTATTTCTTATAAACACTTAATAAATGCATTAATAATCTGTCAAACCTTAAGATTGACAAGTTTAAAACATATTGGAACAACTAGACTTAAAAAGGGACCTTGTGAGGATTTCTATGAATATGCCTGCAGTAATTATGGTAAGGAAAACCCAGATAACAATTATAATGAAATACTGCAACATTTGGATTATAAAACTAATAAAAGCTATTGAAATATATGAATAGAGCTTTAAAAATTCGAAAATTATATCACACTGAACATCCTGAACTGGAAACATATTATGATAAAATGTTGACATACTATGAGGCCTGTATGGGTGAGGAAGTCTATGAAATGGGCAAATATTTAGAGGTAATCAAAGAATATTTATTGAATACAAACTTTGATTTTTGGCCATTATTGGGTCATATGCAGTCGTATGGTTTAAATAATGTCATAGTGCAACACACTATAACAAGGAATGTGGATAACACGCTTAATATAATATTGTCACCGGTATCGTTTGACAAGGAAGAGAGTTATTTACCCGATAGCCAGTCGCTTATGAATATTTTATATAATTTGGACTTAGACTTTATGGAGAAAAAAATCAAAGATTTATATGCAACAGAATTGCAATGGCAACAGCTGGTGAAAAGTATTAGAAAAAACGATTTTAAACAATTAACTGTAAAAAATATAACTCTACTTTATACGCATCTAAATTTGCAGTCATATTTAGAAAACTTATTGGAAGCAGAGCTACATAGTGTCAACATGATTACCATAAATAATGCTGAATTTTTTTTAATTTAAATCTAAAGTCGTGGACGTCCAAGGAGTTGAAAAGTTTGCAACTTTATTTATTAATAAAATTCTTATATTACTTACAGCTAGATGGAGTAAAAGACTTTGAACCGCTGGAATGTCTTAAAGATTTAAGAAATAAATTCGATTTGGCCATAAACTATTTATACTATCATGACTTTTATAAATTGAGAGCAAAGAAATTCAAACTTGTTCTTAACTCTATGCTTCTCAATATAAGAGACATTATGGAAACCTATTTCAAGGAGAATCATTTGCATTTGTCTCCCGAACATATAAATGTGTTAAACAATAAAATTCAAACAATTAAACTAAATATTGGAAATTTACCCAACGGTTTTGATTTTAAAACAATACAGACCTATTATCAGGATATACCTCAACTAGATCGTAAAAATTATAATAAAAATCATTTACTCTTATTGAAACATCGCTTTCGTAAATCGTTGCTATATGAAAGAAATCAAACACATGATATCACAGTCGATTATACCTATCCCTCGCCCTTTTATTTGCTCACCAAGAATATGATAGTCTTGCCGTTTGCCACCTTTCAATTGCCGCTATTTCACTATAAGCAAACACCTCTACAACAATTGTCCCTCTTTGGCTTTGTCTTGGCCCATGAACTAACACATGCTGTTGATAATATCGGCATACAATACGATCATCAAGGCTATTCTTTAACCCAAACTTCAGCTATACTAAACCATCCGAATTTCTCAGAATCTCTAATATGTTTGCAAAAACAAAAGCCTACTTATATACATGAACGTATTGCCGATATATTTGGTGTGCGTGTGGTTTATCGCGCCTATTTGCAGTACTATGCTCAGCGTCAAAAGATGATTGGCGAAAAGAATTCTTCATGAATTTGGCACAATTCTTTTGTAATAAAAGCTACTTAAAATTCATTGAACATGATCCGGATCCAGTGCGTTTGCAACAAATTGTTAAGAATTTTTTACCATTCGCCGAGACCTATGGCTGTTCGGTAGATAGCGCTATGCATCCAAAAAATAAATGCCGTCTTTATTGAGATATAAAAATAAAACATAAGTTATTATAAAAGAATTATGTAACTATAAGTAGTGTAAATTGTAAAGTCTATATGCAGTAAATAAATATTTTTAAAATAAAAAGAATTTATATAAATTCACAACTTCTTAAGAGCAGTAATAAGAAGACTACAGCAAAACTTTTGCTACATCTATAATCCCGACTGTGGTGGTTATATTCCAGACTATAAACAATCTATAGTCCAGGCTATAAAGAATCTATAGTCAAAACTGTACTATTGTACTCATGACAATAGAGAATATACAGTCCAGGCTATAGAGAATATATGGTCCAAACTATACGGAATCATAGTCCGGACTATAGACAATCTGTAGTCCATAATATAGAGAATATATAGTTCAGATCATAGAAAATCTATAGTCCAGACTATAAAGAATCTATAGCCCAGACTATAGAGAATCTATAGTCCAGATTATAGAGAATCTATAGTCCAGACTATAAAGAATCTATGGTCCAGACTATAGAGAATCTATAGTCCAGACTATAAAGAATCTATAGTACAGACTATAAAGAATCTTTAGTCCAGACTATAGAGAATCTATAGTTCAGACTATAGAGAATCTATCGTCCAGACTATAGAGAATCTATAGGCCAGACTATAGAGAGTCTATAGTCCAGACTATAGAGAATCTATAGTCCAGACTATAGAGAATCTATAGTCCAGACTACAGAGAATCTATAGTCCAGACTATAGAGAATCTATAGTCCAGACTATAGAGAATCTATAGTCTAGACTATAGAAAATCTGAAGTACAGGCTATAAAGAATTTATAGTCCAGACTATAGAGAATCTATAGGCCAGACTATAGAGAATCTATAGGCCAGACTATAGAGAATCTATAGGCCAGACTATAGAGAATCTATAGTCCAGACTATAGAGAATCTGAAGTACAGGCTATAAAGAATTTATAGTCCAGACTATTGAGAATCTATAGTCCAGACTATAGAGAATCTATAGGCCAGATTATAGAGAATCTATAGTCCAGACTATAGAGAATCTCCATATCATAGAGAATAGATTGTCTGTAGTCCAGAATATAGATTGTCTATGGTCCAGACTATAAATTGTCTGTGGTTCTGGCTATAGATTGCAATAGTCCAGACTATAGAGAATCTGTAGTCCAGACTATGGAGAATCTATGGTAAAGACTATAGGGAATCTATAGTCCAGACTATAGAGAATCTATAGTCCAGACTATAGTGTATCTATAGTCCAGAGTATAAAGTATTTATGGTCTTGAGTATGGAGTATTTATAGTCCAGACAATAGAGAATATGTAATGCAGTATATATGCAATTTATATAATCCTGACTTTAAGGTCCCTATAGTCCAGATTTTAGTCCATATTAGATAAATATCCGATAATTCTACATTTTTCTCCTACAGCACAAAGTTATGCAACTTTTCCTAAAGACTAAAAATACATTTGTCTCTACTATTTTATTATACACATTCCGTACTATTATGCAAATTAGGGTCTGAAATTTTACATATTTTCTCTGTGTGTTCTTCGAGTCGATTTTATTTGCTAAAATGTTTAGGTGTAAAACAAAATCTCCCAGTTAAACAAAATGAGAGAGATACTACTAAACAAACTCTCAAACGAACTGATAAAGCGGCTGATTTTATTATTATCATTATTTTATATTTGGATTGATATAAAATAAAATAGAATTTAAATAACAAAAACATCATAAATCTATTCAAAAGTATAAACATGTTAATGAAAAGTAAGAAGAATGAAAAAAAAATTGTAATAAAAATAAAAATTCTGGAAATAAGAAAAAAATCACAAAAATAAAATTTACCAAAAAAACATTTTAAAATGCAAAATAAGTACTTATGAAGAGAAATGGAAATTGTATGAAATTTAGAAGAAGGCCTGTAGGAAAGTGTAATATATATTATAGAGATAGTAAAAGTAGACTTCTATGGATTTAAAATATAGAGCGGACATTAAGTACAAAAAGTACCCTTCTCGAATTTAGTGCTCTTTTATAGTATCTATAGTCTAAAGACTAAACAATATCAATAGACCAGACTGTATCTATAGTTCTGACAATAGTCTGGACTTTAACTTAACTATAGTCCAGACTTTAGAGTACTTGTAGTATAGTCTACAGAAAACTATAGCTCAGATTTCAAAATATATTGTTCCGACTATAGAGTATCTATAGTCAAGACCAAACAATATCTGTAAAGTATCCGTAGTTCAGACTAAAGTTCGGATTTAAAGTAACTATAGCCCAGACTCTAGAGTAGCTATAGTGTAATCTATAGAATATCTATCTATAGACCAGCCTGTAGAGTGTCTATTGTACTGAATATAAAGTATATATTAGAACATATATTCCAGACCATAGAGTATCTGTATTACAGAACATAGAGTATCTATAGTACAATAGAGACTAAATAGACTCTATAGTCCAGAGTATTTATAGTCCAGACTATAGAGCATCTATAGTTCACGCTATAGAGGGTCTATTGTCAGGACTATATATAGACCAGAGATATCTTACAGTATAGACAGTCGAGTATCATTAGTTCCTGCTATTGAGTATCTATAGTCCAGAATTTAAACTATATATAGTCCAGTCTATAGAGTAGCAATAGTTTTTAGAGTTTGTAGTCCAGAATATAGAGTACCTATATTCTAGACTATCGAGCATATATAGTTCAGAGACTAAATAGACTCTATAGTCTAGAGTATATATATTCCAGACTATAGAGCATCTATAGTTCACGCTATAGAGGGTCTATTGTCAGAACCACATATTTATATAGACCACAGAGATCTTACAGTATAGACAGTCGAGTATCTTTAGTTCCTGCTATTGAGTATCTATAGTCCAGAATTTAAACTATATATAGTCCAGTCTATAGAGCATCTATAGTTTTTAGAGTCTGCAGTCCAGCATATAGAGTACTTATATTCTAGACTATCGAGTAATATTGTTCAAACTATAAAGCATTCATTGTTCAGAATATAGGTACTCTAAAGTTAACATTATATAGGTTTTATAGTCTAGACTATGATGTTCCTAAAGTCTCGATTGTATAGTATCTACAGTCCTGACTATAGAGAATCTATAGTACCGACTACACAGTATATATCGTTCAAACTATAAAGCATCCATTGTTCAGACTATAGGTACTCTAAAGTTAACATTATATAGGTTTTATAGTCTGGACTATGACGTTCCTAAAGTCTCGATTGTAGAGTATCTACAGTCCTGACTATAGAAAATCTATAGTACCGACTACACAGTATATATCGGTCAAACTATAAAGCATCCATTGTTCAGACTATAGGTACTCTAAAGTTAACATTATATAGGTTTTATATTCTAGACTATGACGTTCCTAAGTCTTGATTGTAGAGTATCTACAGTCCTGACTATAGAGAATCTATAGTCCGGATTACACAGTATCTATAGTTCCAATTGTAGAGAATCCATAGTAAAGACAATCATGAATCTGTAGTATAGACTATATAGGATCTGTAGTATAGTCTATATAGGATCTGTAGTATAAAACAGAGAAGATCCAGATTATATATAATCGACTGTCTAGACTACGAAGTATCTATAATGTCCATTCCTTTCTTATTTAGCAAAAAAACATAAAAATGTTACAAAACTTAGCCAAACATTTGTATATCTATCTACCTACAGTAGCGTACTTAGAAAATACATTAGCTTTGTTCCAGAACTTTTCTGGTTAAAGAGAATTAATGAATTTTCTCTTCGTACTTATAAAAAGTACGGGAACAGAAAAAACAAAATTTCTCTTTCAATAAATTTGTATTGAAGTTTATTCATATAAATTTCTATTGAAATTAAAATAAAATTGAAAAACTACAATCACATATACTTATTTATGAAAACAAATCAAAAATATCAAACATTTTTTGTTTGCAATGTATTTTTTTAAACAAATAATTTATTTGACAATTTTTTTTTTCTATTTGCCAGGAAAAAATGTTCTGGCTAAAACCTGCAAGTTCTGGCAAAGAGAAAATAATTTTAATTGCTCAAATTTGTTCTCTTTTACAATTTCTGGTAAAAACCTGCGAACTTGACAAGTAAAGGAACAAAGCTATTAACAACAAAAGAGCAGACAAAAAATAAATACAAAACATGGAACAAAAAAAACTGATGAAAACAATTTAAATAGATTTTATAGACTCAGATTTTGATTTAAAAATGAAACAGAGATTAGTTTTAAGCAACAAGTACTTGGATGAGGAAGATTAAATTTGTGCAATATTTGATTTTAAACAAAATAAGTAAATAAAAAAAATATATAAAAAGTTTAAAAATATACAAAAATCACAAAAAAAAATCCCCAAAACACATGCATAACGAAGACAATAACAGATTATATCACAAAAATTTATAACTATACGCAAAAAAAAGAAAAAAGATAATCGTAGTAAAAACTAAAGTTCAACATGTTAAAGTTCAGCATTGTCTTTGGCTTGCTGGCGTCTATAATCTGGCGTACAACACCGACAAATTGTCGCCAGACCCACAATCAAACACAGAACATCAATCAATTGGCTGCCTTAAATATTGAACGTTATATGGATGCAACGGCACGACCTTGTGAGAATTTCTATCAATATGCTTGCGGCAATTGGTATCAGCAGCATATTGATGAAATGGATTATGGTGATGTCTTGTCTTGGGTTTAATGGATTATGAATTGAATCGTAAATTGGAGCATTTATTACGTAAACCATTGGCGGAGCAGTTGACAGACAGTGCTCGTAATAGATCGGAAGAAAATTTAACATTACATAGTATTAGTACCACAGAATCGGCGAATGAGGATGCTTGGGGTGTGGGCCAGTCGTCGAGTGTGTATGATAAAGTTAGAACCTACTATAAGTCTTGTAAGAAAGTCAAACCTTATAATTTGAAAAAATATTTGCAACTGGTACCGCCCGGTAAGCTGGTTCATTGGAGTGTATTGGCTAAGCAGGGTGGACGTAAATGGAATTCGGAAAAATTTGATTGGTTAGAGACGGTGGCCCGTTTGCGTTTGTATGGTTTAAATGGTGTTTTACTCAAGGAGCAGGTTCTACCGCGTTGGGATGAATCCTCTTCGATGAGCATTTATCTCGATAAACCTGATCTGGCTGAAACGCTTGCCATGGGAGAGGGTGTTATTATTGAGTTACTTATGGATATAGGTCAGACTAAACGTGTGGCCAATGAAATAGCTCGTGAGGTTAATCGTTTTGAATTCCAATTGCATAAACTGCAAGAACTGGAGGATGAAGAGGGTCCCAAAGAAATGCAATTAAGTTATCTGCAAGAATATCTGCCACAAATCGATTGGTTGTCTTATCTCAAGGAACTCAAGGGACCCGATACGGATTTATCCACCACGGTCATAATACAAAATATACCCTACATGAGATCCTTAGTTAAACTTTTAAATACCGTAGACTCCTCCACTCTCTGCAATTATATCATGTTGAAATTTCTTATTTATCTTAAAGCCCAAGGACCTAATGAAATCTCGCGCCAGGAATGTATAGCCAGTTTAAGAAGGGCCATGCCTTTAGCTTTAAGCTATATGGTGGGTGAGCATTACTATAAGGATGGCGAGAAGAATGATCAGCAGTTGGACAAATATTCCAGCATCTTAAGCAAACTTTCCATGATATTATTCAAGAAAATCGTTTACAATTGCCAGAAACTATAGTGCAGACGCAATTACAGAAAATCGATTGCATGGAACTGAGAGTAGGATTTGCTCCCAGAAATGCCTCTCCCGAATACTTTGATATGTACTATGAGCGTGGGCTCTAGATCCCATAATTTCTATGCCAATCAATTAAGCCTTCTCAGGTTGAGCGTGGAGCATAGTCATGAAACTTTAGATCCTCTCTTGAATCCCGACCTTTTAATAGACGAAGCTGTGATAGCCGCTGAATGGCTAGGCAGCTCTTCCTCTCCTCTCTATATTAAGCCTCGCAATGTTGTTATTATACCCTATGGTTTCCTACAATGCCCATCTATCATCGCAACTTGCGTGATATCTTTAAATATTCGGTGTTGGGCTTCTCTTTGGCCCATGAAATGTTGCATGGTTTCGATTCGTCGGGTATTGACTATGACAGCAGCGGTAAATTATGGGTCCCAGTGAAGAAATCTCCGCCAATCAACGTTTCATACAAGGTCTACGCTGCATGCAAAATGAATTGGCCACCGGCTCTCGCAGTCTTAATGAGAAATTGGCTGATTACGAGGGAATACGTTTGGCCTATAATGCCTACTTTAACCTTAACTCTTCGAATGATATACATCAACATTTCCCCAAAGCTTTGCGCTCCCGTTTCCTTTTGCAGTTTACTCCTCAGCAGCTTTTTTTCCTGAATTTTGCTCAATTTTTCTGCGGTAAAGTACATCCGAAATTGACACATTCTGCTTATTTGGATCATGCCTTGGATGAGTTGAGAGTTTTGCAGACATTGGCTAATTTTGAAGAATTCGGTAGGGTGTTCAATTGTGAGAAAAAAGATAAAATGCAGTCAAGACATCGTTGTCGATTGTGGTAAGATTTTGTGAATGTACTATTGATGATAAAGAAGTGATGTATAAAATACGAGTAATAAATTAAAAATTTGGAATAATAATAAACAAAAATTGTGTTTATTTTGGAGGAAAATTTTAATTTATTCAGTTCTAGTTAAGTTCTAGTTCAGTTCTAGTTCAGTTCTAGTTCAGTTCTAGTTCAGTTCTAGTTCAGTTCTAGTTCAGTTCTAGTTCAGTTCTAGTTCAGTTCTAGTCAGTTCTAGTTCAGTTCTAGTTCAGTTCTAGTTCAGTTCTAGTTCAGTTCTAGTTCAGTTCTAGTTCAGTTCTAGTTCAGTTCTAGTTCAGTTCTAGTTCAGTTCTAGTTCAGTTCTAGTTCAGTTCTAGTTCAGTTCTAGTTCAGTTCTAGTTCAGTTCTAGTTCAGTTCTAGTTCAGTTCTAGTTCAGTTCTAGTTCAGTTCTAGTTCAGTTCTAGTTCAGTTCTAGTTCAGTTCTAGTTCAGTTCTAGTTCAGTTCTAGTTCAGTTCTAGTTCAGTTCTAGTTCAGTTCTAGTTCAGTTCTAGTTCAGTTCTAGTTCAGTTCTAGTTCAGTTCTAGTTCAGTTCTAGTTCAGTTCTAGTTCAGTTCTAGTTCAGTTCTAGTTCAGTTCTAGTTCAGTTCTAGTTCAGTTCTAGTTCAGTTCTAGTTCAGTTCTAGTTCAGTTCTAGTTCAGTTCTAGTTCAGTTCTAGTTCAGTTCTAGTTCAGTTCTAGTTCAGTTCTAGTTCAGTTCTAGTTCAGTTCTAGTTCAGTTTTAGTTCAGTTCTAGTTCAGTTCTAGTTCAGTTCTAGTTCAGTTCTAGTTCAGTTCTAGTTCAGTTCTAGTTCAGTTCTAGTTCAGTTCTAGTTCAGTTCTAGTTCAGTTCTAGTTCAGTTCTAGTTCAGTTCTAGTTCAGTTCTAGTTCAGTTCTAGTTCAGTTCTAGTTCAGTTCTAGTTCAGTTCTAGTTCAGTTCTAGTTCAGTTCTAGTTCAGTTCTAGTTCAGTTCTAGTTCAGTTCTAGTTCAGTTCTAGTTCTAGTTCTAGTTCAGTTCTAGTTCAGTTCTAGTTCAGTTCTAGTTCAGTTCTAGTTCAGTTCTAGTTCTAGTTCAGTTCTAGTTCAGTTCTAGTTCAGTTCTAGTTCAGTTCTAGTTCAGTTCTAGTTCAGCTCTAGTTCAGTTCTAGTTCAGTTTTAGTTCAGTTTTAGTTCAGTTCTAGTTCAGTTCTAGTTCAGTTCTAGTTCAGTTCTAGTTCAGTTCTAGTTCAGTTCTAGTTCAGTTCTAGTTCAGTTCTAGTTCAGTTCTAGTTCAGTTCTAGTTCAGTACCAGTTCAGTTCTAGTTCAGTTCTAGTTCAGTTCTAGTTCAGTTCTATTTCTAGTTCAGTTCTAGTTCAGTTCTAGTTCAATTCTAGTTCAGTTCTAGTTCAGTTCTAGTTTAGTTCTAGTTTAGTTCTAGTTCAGTTTTAATTCAGTTAAGAGTTAAGTTTCTATAATTAGTCAATAATTGAAATAAAGCTAAGATTGATTGATTATTTGTTTACAAAATAATACATTTAAATAATATACTCCTAGTTTTACATTTGTTTAATTAGTTGAAACATCTGAAGACATTCTTATCAATATTGACCCAATTTTCGCACAATTTGATTTAATTCTAGCGTTTTATATCAAACAAATTTATTATGAACATTTTTCACAACGCAAATATTGTTTAGAACGAGAGATTATATTAATGTAATAATCGTAATCTAGGGGGAATACTGAAAAAAATTAAACATAA
Organism: Lucilia sericata; assembly: GCF_015586225.1. NCBI lineage: Eukaryota > Metazoa > Arthropoda > Insecta > Diptera > Calliphoridae > Lucilia > Lucilia sericata. Next base: position 92,180 of record NW_023995558.1, on the reverse strand, counting down.
TTATTTTGAAAAAATTGTTTATATGGCTTAAACCCCAACAATTTCTCTCAGTGTTACATTGTGTCTATTGTCCAGTATTTCGTAGCAAGTTAAAAAGAGCGCATAAAATGAATATGACTGGATTTATATTCCAAATCTGTTTTCTCTTCTTTCACCAGAATTGAATTAAAATTTCTTTTATTCTTTATATTTATAGACCAAGGCCAAGGTTATCATACATATACACTGACTGACAGACTATTGCGTCTTTTGTAAACTTTTGTTTGAATGGCTTCTGCCATCGCTGCAATCGTCATATTTTACATTATTTTCTTTGCTCAAACGAACAAAAACTGTATCTGAACAATAGAACTGACAACGAAAAAAAGTAAATATTTTGCATAATTTTTATAAATTCAAGTGGATTTTATAATGATATTGCGTCAAGTAAATAATACGCAACTCAATATGATTGTATGCTCATTAGGACTCGCGGCAGTAGCGATGTATATTAAGTTATTATATGGACAGCAAGGGGTTTTTATAAGAATAATAAAACCATATAAGAGATTTAAAATAAAAGTAAAGAGTAAACAATTTAATAAAAAGCTATAATTATAATAATGACGATGCTGCTGACATTGTTAGGTGAATGGCATTAGAGTAGGTCGATATGAAAGGAATTCAATTGTAAAAAGCATTTGAAACTGCAGCCGTAATTGGTCAATAAGTTGGAATTAGCTTTTTGTAAAAATTGAATTTGACTTCTTGTTCAGTTGTAGTTCAGTTATAGTTTGTTCTAGTTTTGTTCTAGTTCTGTTCTAGTTCTGTTCTAGTTCTGTTCTAGTTCTGTTCTAGTTCTGTTTAGTTCTAGTTCTGTTCTAGTTCTGTTCTAGTTCTGTTCTAGTTCTGTTCTAGTTCTGTTCTAGTTCTGTTCTAGTTGTTCTGTTCTAGTTCTGTTTAGTTCTGTTCTAGTTCTGTTCTAGTTCTGTTCTAGTTCTGTTCTAGTTCTGTTCTAGTTCTGTTCTAGTTCTGTTCTAGTTCTGTTCTAGTTCTGTTCTAGTTCTGTTCTAGTTCTGTTCTAGTTCTGTTCTAGTTCTGTTCTAGTTCTGTTCTAGTTCTGTTCTAGTTCTGTTCTAGTTCTGTTCTAGTTCTGTTCTAGTTCTGTTCTAGTTCTGTTCTAGTTCTGTTCTAGTTCTGTTCTAGTTGTTTAGTTCTGTTCTAGTTCTGTTCTAGTTCTGTTCTAGTTCTGTTCTAGTTCTGTTCTAGTTCTGTTCTAGTTCTGTTCTAGTTCTGTTCTAGTTCTGTTCTAGTTCTGTTCTAGTTCTGTTCTAGTGTTCTGTTCTGTTCTAGTTGTTCTAGTTCTGTCTAGTGTGTTCTAGTTCTGTTCTAGTTCGTTCTGTTCTGTTCTGTTCTGTTCTAGTTCTGTTCTAGTTCTGTTATGTTCTAGTTCTTTCTGTTCTAGTTCTGTTCTGTTCTAGTTCTGTTCTGTTCTAGTTCTGTTCTAGTTCTGTTCTAGTTCTGTTCTAGTTCTGTTCTAGTTCTGTTCTAGTTCTGTTCTAGTTCTGTTCTAGTTCTGTTCTAGTTCTGTTCTAGTTCTGTTCTAGTTCTGTTCTAGTTGTTCTAGTTCTGTTCTAGTTCTGTTCTAGTTCTGTTCTAGTTCTGTTCTAGTTCTGTTCTAGTTCTGTTCTAGTTCTGTTCTAGTTCTGTTCTAGTTCTGTTCTAGTTCTGTTCTAGTTCTGTTCTAGTTCTGTTCTAGTTCTGTTCTAGTTCTGTTCTAGTTCTGTTCTAGTTCTTTCTATTCTGTTCTAGTTCTGTTCTAGTTCTGTTCTAGTTCTGTTCTAGTTCTGTTCTAGTTCTGTTCTAGTTCTGTTCTAGTTCTGTTCTAGTTCTGTTCTAGTTCTGTTCTAGTTCTGTTCTAGTTCTGTTTCTAGTTTGTTCTAGTTCTGTTCTAGTTCTGTTCTAGTTCTGTTCTAGTTCTGTTCTAGTTCTGTTCTAGTTCTGTTCTAGTTCTGTTCTAGTTCTGTTCTAGTTCTGTTCTAGTTCTGTTCTAGTTCTGTTCTAGTTCTGTTCTAGTTCTGTTCTAGTTCTGTTTCTAGTTCTGTTCTAGTTCTGTTTAGTTTCTGTTCTGAGTGCTTCTAGTTCTGTTCTAGTTCTATTTTAGTTCTGTTCTAGTTCTGTTCATTATTTTAAATTATAATAGGACTCTCTATAAGTACATAGATAAAACCATTACTTTGTTAAGATTGCTAGGAAAAAACACTCTTAGTAAAGTAAATTAATTATCAATATCAAAGTAGGTAAAGATTTATTGTTACAATTTCTTAATAATTTTTTTGTGCTTCCAACAACCCACACTCAACTACTGGCCTCTCTAGCGCCACTCCTGTTGTATTATGCTGTAGTATCAGGGGCTCCTCGAGCATTTCCTTGTTAAAATGAGAAGAACAATTTTTTAATGCGTAGTCGTACAATGACTTTGCATCTTGTCACAGATATTTATTTACATGTAATTTTATCAACTTTTGTTTTGCTTTCTTTTTTGATATTCTCTCCTATTCATAGAACTGAAACAATACCGGGTAATCCTTCATATAAGGCAACAATGCGTTTACACATAACGAATGTACAGAAAAGTGATTATGGCAGCTACAAGTGTGTCGCCAAAAATCCTCGTGGTGAAATTGGATGGAAACCATAAAAACTTTATAGTAAGTATAAATGAAAAATATTTTCATAAATTCATTCATTCTTTTCTCTATAAGGATGATTTTCTTACTACAAATCATGCTACAATGTATTAAGAAAAATTGCCCGTAGTGGGTTGCATGTATTTCTTTAATAAATGAATAGAGGGTATGTTTGTATTTTGCTGCACTGTGTCAAACGACTAGGGTTATCTCACATTTCTGGATGTCAGGCCAGCTCACAGAAGATGTTAAAAATAAGCTTTATTAAAAGAGAGAAAAACTGTATTTTAATCATATATGCCAGTAATTTTTAATGAAAATAAATCTGGATATACACATTAAGAATGTGATTGTGCAGCAGGCAGGCGGGCTTGGTCTACAAAGGAAAATAATAAAAAGAAAAAATGTAGATAGAAATGGGAAAATATTTAATATTTTTTACAAAGACTAAAATTTTAAAAGTTTTCTGTCACCAAAAAATATGTGATTTTGGCGTTATTTTAAAACGTTCCACATCTAATACAGTTGTTTCTCAGTACTAGTCCTATTTCAATACTATTTTCAGTTCTAGTTCAGTTATAGTTCAGTTCTAGTTCAGTTCTAGTTCAGTTCTAGTTCAGTTCTAGTTCAGTTCTAGTTCAGTTCTAGTTCAGTTCTAGTTCAGTTCTAGTTCAGTTCTAGTTCAGTTCTAGTTCAGTTCTAGTTCAGTTCTAGTTCAGTTCTAGTTCAGTTCTAGTTCAGTTCTAGTTCAGTTCTAGTTCAGTTCTAGTTCAGTTCTAGTTCAGTTCTAGTTAGTTCAGTTCTAGTTCAGTTCTAGTTCAGTTCTAGTTCAGTTCTAGTTCAGTTCTAGTTCAGTTCTAGTTCAGTTCTAGTTCAGTTCTAGTTCAGTTCTAGTTCAGTTCTAGTTCAGTTCTAGTTCATTCTAGTTCAGTTCTAGTTCAGTTCTAGTTCAGTTCTAGTTCAGTTCTAGTTCAGTTCTAGTTCAGTTCTAGTTCAGTTCTAGTTCAGTTCTAGTTCAGTTCTAGTTCAGTTTAGTTCAGTTCCAGTTCAGTTCCAGTTCAGTTCCAGTTCAGTTCTAGTTCAGTTCTAGTTCAGTTCTAGTTCAGTTCTAGTTCAGTTCTAGTTCTAGTTCATTTCTAATTCAGTTCTATTTTGGTGGTAGTTCAGTGCTAGATCACACAAGTTTAGTTCTAGTACTTGCTTAGTTTTTGATTGGTTCTCATTTGTTTGTAAATGTAAAATTTTTTTCTCTTAATTTTAAATTAGTTTTTTTTCCTTATATCTTGTGAACATCTTTCATCTTCACATTAATATTTTTTAATATTAATAATTAATATACTTTGAGTTGTCGGTTTTTTTAACTCTTCCTGTCCTCAACTGCCATTTCACTTAATCCTTTATTAAACCAGGACTCCTTTGTGCTTTTGAACTTTTTTAATTAAATTCCATTTAGTTTTCATATTTTCAATATAATTTTATTAAACGGTGAACACTATCATTGTGCAAGCAACAACTGCAGCGAAGTGCTGCAGCAGCAGCAAATAGCTACAACAACTTGGTTTATTTTTACTGAATGGTTTTTAAATTGTTGCTAGATTTTAACAAATTAACCACAAAGTATTTAATATGTGTGTTATATTTTTTTAATTGTTCTGCTCGCTCATTTCCCTAGATACTTCGTTTGGTCTGGCGGTAACCTTAAATAGGGCATTATCAATGTGGAAACAAATAGCATATTTGTGGTTTTGCCACCTACATAATACACAAAAAAATCGCGTGTGCATTTAGCTTTTTCCGTATGTTAAACTGTGAATATTTTATTTAATAGTTTCAGTTTGAAAATTGCTTTTTAAATATTTTCCTGACTGCCAAAAAAAAAAAAAAAAATGTAAAATTGTAAAATATTTTAATGCTAGAAGCGACAATTTAATAAACGTTTACTGCTGGAGTTTATCATACAGAAAATTTTTCTCATTTAGAGAAATTATGTTAAAAATTACATATATGTACATACATACTTATGCTTAAGTGTATGTAAATTATAAAATATAAATGAAATTTAATATTAACATTATAATGACTGGAAATATATGCTTAAATGTTTGAAGTATACGTACATACTTAACTTAAGTTATTATTTAGACAGGAACTAACCAAAAACTAATCTGGAACTAGAACTGAACTAGAACTGAACTAGAACTGAACTAGAACTGAACTAGAACTGAACTAGAACTGAACTAGAACTGAACTAGAACTGAACTAGAACTGAACTAGAACTGAACTAGAACTGAACTAGAACTGAACTAGAACTGAACTAGAACTGAACTAGAACTGAACTAGAACTGAACTAGAACTGAACTAGAACTGAACTAGAACTGAACTAGAACTGAACTAGAACTGAACTAGAACTGAACTAGAACTGAACTAGAACTAGAACTGAACTAGAACTGAACTAGAACTGAACTAGAACTGAACTAGAACTGAACTAGAACTGAACTAGAACTGAACTAGAACTGAACTAGAACTGAACTAGAACTGAACTAGAACTGAACTAGAACTGAACTAGAACTGAACTAGAACTGAACTAGAACTGAACTAGAACTGAACTAGAACTGAACTAGAACTGAACTAGAACTGAACTAGAACTGAACTAGAACTGAACTAGAACTGAACTAGAACTGAACTAGAACTGAACTAGAACTGAACTAGAACTGAACTAGAACTGAACTAGAACTGAACTAGAACTGAACTAGAACTGAACTAGAACTGAACTAGAACTGAACTAGAACTGAACTAGAACTGAACTAGAACTGAACTAGAACTGAACTAGAACTGAACTAGAACTGAACTAGAACTGAACTAGAACTGAACTAGAACTGAACTAGAACTGAACTAGAACTGAACTAGAACTGAACTAGAATGAACTAGAACTGAACTAGAACTGAACTAGAACTAAACTAGAACTGAACTAGAACTTGACTAGACTTGACTACAACTGAACTAGAACGGAAATAGTTCTAGTTGCATACATTATTTTATATCTGTTACACATTCCATTACAGTTCTTCCCGTTACGATAAGTTCTTGATATAAAGACATCGCTGTAATCATACAATGCAATAAAATAGATATAACGTATTTTATTATAAGACAGAATGAAGCAATGGTATGAAGTAGTTTTTTGAAACCGGGGTGTCATAACGGCACGACACAGGCGACACTTAACTTTTGCACGTAAATCAGGATTCAGAACATAAATTTCGTTTTCCTTGTTTTGCTGCTTTTTTCTAGTTGTTTCTGTTTAAAATTATTGTTCAATATGTGTGAGAGAATTGCCTGCATGTGTGTGTAAAAATTAAAGAACAAAAAAGTGTAGTATACTTTTTGGCATATGAAAATAAAAATAGCAACAAAAACAAGTCATAAAAACTTATGTGAATTTCCGCATAAAAATTGACAATCCCGCTTTGTTTTTTTAGAATGGATGTGAATTAAAGTTCAGTAAAATATAGAATTTACTGATTTTTTTTATATAAATTTTATTTTTTCGTAAAAACGAAAATAAAAATATGTTTTATTCTGGTTCTAGAGAAAATTAATACTTTATAAAAAACGAAATTATTTTTTTTAAAAGAACATTCCGGTCCATCAACTACGTTATACAGGGTATTTTCAGCCGAAATCTGTTTTAATTTAGCCCCAATTTGTGTGAAGTTGAAGCACAAATGAAATGTTCATTTGTTGTAACAAATTATTAATGGCATTTTTGTATGCATCTCCTCCATTTTTATACACATACTCATGAATTTATAAATATTGCCTAATTTTTTCGGATATATTAAAGCACTTGTTGTTCACTTTTTTTGTCATAATAATTGTCTGGTGTCATTGTGTTCTTTTTTGTCCGTGTTTATTTCTGCGTTGTAATTTATGGACATTTTTATCGTTTTGCCAAACAATAATAAGGTTTTATTTCTCCTGCAGTGTATTATTATAGTGATTCATATGAAAACTATATAGATAAAACATGGCATTCCTCAGCAGCTATCAATTGTAGATAATAGAATGAACTTTTGACATACAAAAAATTGAGTTACATTATATGAAAAAACTTTTAATAAAGTTTAAACAGACAAACTAGAACTGAATTAGAACTGATCTAGTACTGAACTAGAACTGAACTAGAACTGAACTAGAACTGAACTAGAACTGATCCAGTACTGAACTAGAACTGAACTAAAACTGAACTAGAACTGAACTAGAACTGAACTAGAACTGAACTAGAACTGAACTAGAATTGAACTAGAACTGAACTAGAACTGAACTAGAACTGAACTAGAACTGAACTAGAAATGAACTAGAACTGAACTAGAACTGAACTAGAACTGAACTAGAACTGAACTAGAACTGAACTAGAACTGAACTAGAACTGAACTAGAACTGAACTAGAACTGAACTAGAACTGAACTAGAACTGAACTAGAACTGAACTAGAACTGAACTAGAACTGAACTAGAACTGAACTAGAACTGAACTAGAACTGAACTAGAACTGAACTAGAACTGAACTAGAACTCAACTAGAACTCAACTAGAACTGAACTAGAACTGAACTAGAACTGAACTAGAACTGAACTAGAACTGAACTAGAACTGAACTAGAACTGAACTAGAACTCAACTAGAACGGAACTAGAACTGAACTAGAACTGAACTAGAACTGAACTAGAACTAAACTAGAACTGAACTAGAACTGAACTAGAACTGAACTAGAACTGAACTAGAACTGAACTAGAACTGAATTAGAACTGAACTAGAACTGAACTAGAACTAAACTAGAACTGAACTAGAACTTAACTAGAACTGAACTAGAACTGAACTAGAACTGAACTAGAACTGGAACTGAACTAAAACTGAAATAGAACTGAACTAGAACTGAAGTAGAACAGAACTAGAACTGAACTAGAACTGAACTAAAACTGAACTAAAACTGAACTAGAACTGAACTAGAACTGAACTAGAACTGAACTAGAACTGAACTAGAACTGAACTAGAACTGAACTGGAACTGAACGAACTGAACTGAACTGAACTAGAACTGAACTAGAACTGAACTAAAACTGAACTAGAACTGAACTAGAACTAAACTAGAACTGAACTAGAACTGAACTAGAACTGAACTAGAACTGAACTAGAACTGAACTAGAACTGAACTAGAACTGAACTAGAACTGAAGTAGAACAGAACTAGAACTGAACTAGAACTGAACTAGAACTGAACTAAAACTGAACTAAAACTGAACTAGAACTGAACTAGAACTAAACTGAACTAGAACTGAACTAGAACTGAACTAGAACTGAACTAAACTGAACTGGAACTGAACTGGAACTGAACTGAACTAGAACTGAACTAGAGCTGAACTAGAACTGAACTAGAACTGAACTAGAACTGAACTAGAACTGAACTAGAACTGAACTAGAACTGAACTAGAACTGAACTAGAACTGAACTAGAACTGAACTAGAACTGAACTAGAACTGAACTAGAACTGAACTAGAACTGAACTAGAACTGAACTAGAACTGAACTAGAACTGAACTAGAACTGAACTAGAACTGAACTAGAACTGAACTAGAACTGAACTAGAACTGAACTAGAACTGAACTAGAACTGAACTAGAACTGAACTAGAACTGAACTAGAACTGAACTAGAACTGAACTAGAACTGAACTAGAACTGAACTAGAACTGAACTAGAACTGAACTAGAACTGAACTAGAACTGAACTAGAACTGAACTGAACTGAAACTGAACTAGAACTGAACTAGAACTGAACTAGAACTGAACTAGAACTGAACTAGAACTGAACTAGAACTGAACTAGAACTGAACTAGAACTGAACTAGAACTGAACTAGAACTGAACTAGAACTGAACTAGAACTGAACTAGAACTGAACTAGAACTGAACTAGAACTGAACTAGAACTGAACTAGAACTGAACTAGAACTGAACTAGAACTGAACTAGAACTGAACTAGAACTGAACTAGAACTGAACTAGAACTGAACTAGAACTGAACTAGAACTGAACTAGAACTGAACTAGAAATGAACTAGAAATGAACTAGAAATGAACTAGAAATGAACTAGAACAGAACTAGAACTGAACTAGAACTGAACTAGAACTGAACTACAACTGAACTAGAACTGAACTAGAACTGAACTAGAACTGAACTAGAACTGAACTAGAACTGAACTAGAACTGAACTAGAACTGAACTAGAACTGAACTAGAACTGAACTAGAACTGAACTAGAACTGAACTAGAACTGAACTAGAACTGAACTAGAACTGAACTAGAACTGAACTAGAACTGAACTAGAACTGAACTAGAACTGAACTAGAACTGAACTAGAACTGAACTAGAACTGAACTAGAACTGAACTAGAACTGAACTAGAACTGAACTAGAACTGAACTAGAACTGAACTAGAACTGAACTAGAACTGAACTAGAACTGAACTAGAACTGAACTGACTAGAACTGAACTAGAACTGGAACTGAACTAGAACTGAAATAGAACTGAACTAGAACTGAAGTAGAACAGAACTAGAACTGAACTAGAACTGAACTAGAACTGAACTAAACTGAACTAAAACTGAACTAGAACTGAACTAGAACTGAAACTAGAACTGAACTAGAACTGAAACTAGAACTGAACTAGAATGAACTGGAACTGAACTGAACTAGAACTGAACTAGAGCTGAACTAGAACTGAACTAGAACTGAACTAGAACTGAACTAGAACTGAACTAGAACTGAACTAGAACTGACTAGAACTGAACTAGAACTGAACTAGAACTGAACTAGAACTGAACTAGAACTGAACTAGAACTGAACTAGAACTGAACTAGAACTGAACTAGAACTGAACTAGAACTGAACTAGAACTGAACTAGAACTGAACTAGAACTGAACTAGAACTGAACTAGAACTGAACTAGAACTGAACTAGAACTGAACTAGAACTGAACTAGAACTGAACTAGAACTGAACTAGAACTGAACTAGAACTGAACTAAACTGAACTAGAACTGAACTAACTGAACTAGAACTGAACTAGAACTGAACTAGAACTGAACTAGAACTGAACTAGAACTGAACTAGAACTGAACTAGAATGAACTAGAACTGAACTAGAACTGAACTAGAACTGAAACTAGAACTGAACTAGAACTGAACTAGAACTGAACTAGAACTGAACTAGAACTGAACTAGAACTGAACTAGAACTGAACTAGAACTGAACTAGAACTGAACTAGAACTGAACTAGAACTGAACTAGAACTGAACTAGAACTGAACTAGAATGAACTGGAACTGAACTAGAACTGAACTAGAACTGAACTAGAACTGAACTAGAACTGAACTAGAACTGAACTAGAACTGAACTAGAAATGAACTAGAACTGAACTAGAACTGAACTAGAACTGAACTAGAAACTGAACTAGAACTGAACTAGAACTGAACTAGAACTGAACTAGAACTGAACTAGAACTGAACTAGAACTGAACTAGAACTGAACTAGAACTGAACTAGAACTGAACTAGAACTGAACTAGAACTGAACTAGAACTGAACTAGAACTGAACTAGAACTGAACTAGAACTGAACTAGAACTGAACTAGAACTGAACTAGAACTGAACTAGAACTGAACTAGAACTGAACTAGAACTGAACTAGAACTGAACTAGAACTGAACTAGAACTGAACTAGAACTGAACTAGAACTGAACTAGAACTGAACTAGAACTGAACTAGAACTGAGCTAGAACTGAACTAGAACTGAACTAGAACTGAACTAGAACTGAACTAGAACTGAACTAGAACTGAACTAGAACTGAACTAGAACTGAACTAGAACTGAACTAGAACTGAACTAGAACTGAACTAGAACCGTTCTAGTTCAACTGAACTGCAACTGAACTATAATTGAATTAAATAAACTGTGGGCCGATATTTTTAAAAATTTTCAATCTGTAAAGCAAATTTTGTGGATATCAATGCAAATACATACCTACCATATAAGCAAAATAAACATTTTCTTTTATTACAATGCTTTAATAAATATTTATTATAGACAACATAAAATTCAATAAAATTATTAAATTTTTTTTTCATCTTTTATTTTTACCCACTTACAGTGTCAAGTCCTCCAACAACAATACCACCACCCACAACCACTACATTGGCAACCACAACAACGACATTCATGAATGAATTGGACATGGATTTCAATGGCATTGAGCCAACAAACTCCATAATTGTTATCGATAAAAGTAAGTTCGTTTTTATAAGGCATGTAATTCACAATAAAATGAAAAATATAAAATGATAAAAAAAACACCCAACAAAATCAAAAATTAATAACAATGGAAAAATAGTTACTTCCTGCTACCATTTATTCAAATAGTTCATACGATATAGTTTGGATGCAATCATTTATTCCTTTTGCGATTTTATACATTTATAAAATATTTATTGAAATAGTTTTTTATTACATTTTTCTCTGTTAACAACTTTTCATTATACATTCACAGTGGGCATTAAATATCAATCAAATTTAAATGAAATTGGTAAATCAGAACAAAAGCTTATGGGTGATACACCAAAGGGTTATGATTGGTCAAAGGAAACAAGCATCAGCTGCAGCAACATTTAAGCCGCTCCTGTGTCATCCAGTATGGCGTTATGAAAGTTTGGCTTTAATTTTAATGCTGAGGTTTGTATGGTTGAAGTTTTGGAATTGGAAAGAAACGTAAAAGTTTTTAAAACAACACTCAGCTACCAAAAAAAAAAAACACATAATCGCTTATAAAAGCTACAATTTACAAATTAAGTTTAAGCCTAAATGAAATTGATAAATATTCTAGATAAAATATAAAATTTAAACGAGATACAAAGAGCTTTTGTTTTCTATTAAATGTTGTTAAATATAGACAGTAAAAATACAAAAAAATAATAATAATAAAATAAATTTACAAAAACGAGGAGAAAAAGAAACAAAATGTTGTTGGTTTAGAAAAAAAGTGCCAAAATTAAAATAAACGAAATAAAAAAGTGTAATTAAAAACATAAGAATGTTTCTTTTACTTAAATTGTTTAAATTGTTAACTTTTTGCAACAAGAAGCCAATCCACAGTTAATCTTATAGTTTAGTTCAAGTTTAGCTTAAGTTCTGTTTCAATTCTGTTCTGTTCTAGTTCTGTTGTAGTTCTGTTCTAGATCTATTCTAGTTCTGCTCTAGTTCTGTTCTAGTTCTGTTCTAGTTCTAGTTTTAGTTCTGTTCTAGTTCTAGTTTTAGTTTTGTTCTGTTCTAGTTCTGTTCTGTTCTAGTTCTGTTCTAGTTCTGTTCTAGTTTGTTCTAGTGTTCTAGTTCTGTTCTAGTTCTGTTCTAGTTCTGTTCTAGTTCTGTTCTAGTTCTGTTCTAGTTCTGTTCTAGTTCTGTTCTAGTTCTGTTCTAGTTCTGTTCTAGTTCTGTTCTAGTTCTGTTCTAGTTCTGTTCTAGTTCTTTTGTTCTGGTTCTGTTCTAGTTCTGTTCTAGTTCTGTTCTAGTTCTGTTCTAGTTCTGTTCTAGTTCTGTTCTAGTTCTGTTCTAGTGTTCTAGTTCTGTTCTAGTTCTGTTCTAGTTCTGTTCTAGTTCTGTTCTAGTTCTGTTCTAGTTCTGTTCTAGTTCTGTTCTAGTTCTGTTCTAGTTCTGTTCTAGTTCTGTTCTAGTTCTGTTCTAGTTCTGTTCTAGTTCTGTTCTAGTTCTGTTCGTTCTGTTCTAGTTTTCTAGTTCTATTCTAGTTCTGCTCTAGTTCTGTTCTAGTTCTGTTTTAGTTCTGTTCTAGTTCTGTTCTTGTTCTAGTTCTGTTCTAGTTCTGTTCTAGTTCTGTTCTAGTTCTGTTCTAGTTCTGTTCTAGTTCTGTTCTAGTTCTGTTCTAGTTTTTTCTAGTTCTGTTCTAGTTCTGTTCTAGTTCTGTTCTAGTTCTGTTCTAGTTCTGTTCTAGTTCTGTTCTAGTTCTGTTCTAGTTCTGTTCTAGTTCTGTTCTAGTTCTGTTCTGTTCTAGTTCTGTTCTAGTTCTAGTTTTTGTTTTGTTCTGTTCTAGTTCTGTTCTAGATCTGTTCTAGTTCTGTTCTAGTTCTGTTCTAGTTCTGTTCTAGTTCTGTTCTAGTTCTGTTCTAGTTCTGTTCTAGTTCTGTTCTAGTTCTGTTCTAGTTCTGTTCTAGTTCTGTTCTAGTTCTGTTCTAGTTCTGTTCTAGTTCTGTTCTAGTTCTGTTCTAGTTCTGTTCTAGTTCTGTTCTAGTTCTGTTCTAGTTCTGTTCTAGTTCTGTTCTAGTTCTGTTCTAGTTCTGTTCTAGTTCTGTTCTAGTTCTGTTCTAGTTCTGTACTAGTTCTGTTCTAGTTCTGTTCTAGTTCTGTTCTAGTTCTGTTCTAGATCTGTTCTAGTTCTGTTCTAGTTTGTTCTAGTTCTGTTCTAGTTTTGTTCTAGTTCTGTTCTAGTTCTGTTCTAGTTCTGTTCTAGTTCTGTTCTAGTTCTGTTCTAGCTCTGTTCTAGTTCTGTTCTAGTTCTGTTCTAGTTCTGTTCTAGTTCTGTTCTAGTTCTGTTCTAGTTCTGTTCTAGTTCTGTTCTAGTTCTGTTCTAGTTCTGTTCAAGTTCTGTTCTAGTTCTGTTCTAGTTCTGTTCTAGTTCTGTTCTAGTTCTGTTCTAGTTCTGTTCTAGTTCTGTTCTAGTTCTGTTCTAGTTCTGCTCTAGTTCTGCTCTAGTTCTGTTCTAGTTCTGTTCTAGTTCTGTTCTAGTTCTGTTCTAGTTCTGTTCTAGTTCTGTTCTAGTTCTGTTCTAGTTCTTTTCTAGTTTTTCTAGTTCTGTTCTAGTTCTGTTCTAGTTCTGTTCTAGTTCTGTTCTAGTTCTGTTCTAGTTCTGTTCTAGTTCTGTTCTGTTCTAGTTCTGTTCTGTTCTGTTCTGTTCTAGTTCTGTTCTGTTCTAGTTCTGTTCTGTTCTAGTTCTGTTCTAGTTCTGTTCTAGTTCTGTTCTAGTTCTGTTCTAGTTCTGTTCTTGTTCTTCAGTTGTTCTAGTTTCTGTTCTAGTTCTGTTTAGTTCTGTTCTAGTTCTGTTATAGTTCTGTTCTAGTTCTGTTCTAGTTCTGTTCTAGTTCTGTTCTGTTCTTAGTTCTGTTCTAGTTCTGTTCTAGTTCTGTTCTAGTTCTGTCTGTTCTAGTTCTGTTCTAGTTCTGTTCTAGTTCTGTTCTAGTTCTGTTCTAGTTCTGTTCTAGTTCTGTTCTAGTTCTGTTCTAGTTCTGTTCTAGTTCTGTTCTAGTTCTGTTCTAGTTCTGTTCTAGTTCTGTTCTAGTTCTGTTCTAGTTCTGTTCTAGTTCTGTTCTAGTTCTGTTCTAGTTCTGTTCTAGTTCTGTTCTAGTTCTGTTCTAGTTCTGTGCTAGTTCTGTTCTAGTTCTGTTCTAGTTCTGTTCTAGTTCTGTTCTGTTCTAGTTCTGTTCTAGTTCTAGTTCTAGTTCTAGTTCTAGTTCTAGTTTCTAGTTCTAGTTCTATTCTAGTTCTAGTTCTAGTTCTGTTCTGTTCTGTTCTAGTTCTGTTCTAGTTCTGTTCTTAGATCTGTTCTAGTTCTGTTCTAGTTCTGTTCTAGTTCTGTTCTAGTTCTGTTCTAGTTCTGTTCTAGTTCTGTTTCTAGTTCTGTTTTAGTTCTGTTCTAGTTCTGTTTAGTTCTGTTCTAGTTCTGTTCTAGTTCTGTTCTAGTTCTGTTCTAGTTCTGTTCTAGTTCTGTTCTAGTTCTGTTCTAGTTCTGTTCTAGTTCTGTTCTAGTTCTGTTCTAGTTCTGTTCTAGTTCTGTTCTAGTTCTGTTCTAGTTTCTGTTCTAGTTCTGTTCTAGTTCTGTTCTAGTTCTGTTCTAGTTGTCTGTTCTAGTTCTGTTCTAGTTCTGTTCTGTTCTAGTTTCTAGTTCTGTTCTGTTCTGTTCTGTTCTGTTCTGTTCTGTTCTGTTCTGTTCTGTTCTAGTTCTGTTCTGTTTCTAGTTCTGTTCTAGTTCTGTTCTAGTTCCTGTTCTAGTTCTGTTCTAGTTCTGTTCTAGTTCTGTTCAGTTCTAGTTCTGTTGTGTTCTATTTTTATTCTACTTATTTTAATTCATTTCTAATTCATATAGTTCTGTTTAAATTCTCTAAAATTTTGTTTAAGATTTTTATTTAACTCCAAACTTAAATTCATATTTGTTTAAATCTTTTTCTCTCCTCTTTAACAAAATTTTTGTACAAATAAAAACAAAATCTACATAGAAAACGCTTCAATGCATATTTTTTTTATTATTATTTCTGTAAATAATTGTTGCCCTTAGTTGAAATTATTTATAATAAAAACTAAATATTAAAATAAAAAATTTAATGTAAATATCGTACATACATATATACAAACACACATTTATTCATTAAACATTAACACTTAAAAATGGAGACAGAGTATTTTGCTGAATTTGTAAAATAAACAAAAAAAAAAGTAATAGAAATTTTTATTTAAAATGGTTGTTATTATTAAAATAGCAAATTATAATTATTTCAGAAAAACAGCACATAAGGGAAGAGACAGCAACAAAAAACACAAAAATATTATCCAAAATCATAATAATCACAAACATTTAATAAAGAGTTAGAGACTATTTGTTTACAAACGGCGAAAACGTATAAAAAAATATGAATAATTTAAATAAATTGTTAAAATGTTGGCGTGCAAATGAAAAAATAACTATATAATGAAATCTATATAATCAAAATAAAAACTAAAGCAAAAACTAATTGAAAAACCACTAAAAATAATTGTAAACCTAATAATAAATATTTACACATGTAATAAAATGGAACAGAAAGAAAAAATAAACACTGCAAAACAAACACACTCATAAACACACAGCTTAAATAAATATTGGAGTAAATAAAAATGTAAAATTTTTATAGACAACTATATAAATTTATAGAAAAATAATTTATTTTACATTAATTGAAAATGTTCGTTTCATACTCCCCAAGTAATTGAGTAATTTTGTACAGCTTTTAAAGCAGATTAGTAAAGAAGAAGAACATTTTGCAAGTGCTTAGATAAAGTAAGAATATCTACTCTATATAAAGATTATAATTGTAATATTATAGAGAAAAACATAATCAAAACTAAGAAATTTATAAAAGGAAACAACATTAGGAAATTTGTTTTTATTCAAACCAACTAAAGCCGACTTATAAGTAACTGTTGCAAAATGGGGAACACACAACGAAGAAAATTAAATAATAAACTTGTTCATAACAAAAGAGAAACAAGAGAGCAGCAGACTTAAGCTGAGATCTACAGTAAATATTATAAAAGATAAAAGTTTCTGCTCTAGTTCAGTTCTAGTTCAGTTCTAGTTCAGTTCTAGTTCAGTTCTAGTTCAGTTCTAGTTCAGTTCTAGTTCAGTTCTAGTTCAGTTTCTAGTTCAGTTCTAGTTCAGTTTCTAGTTCAGTTCTAGTTCAGTTCTAGTTCAGTTCTAGTTCAGTTCTAGTTCAGTTCTAGTTCAGTTCTAGTTCAGTTCTAGTTCAGTTCTAGTTCAGTTCTAGTTCAGTTCTAGTTCAGTTCTAGTTCAGTTCTAGTTCAGTTCTAGTTCAGTTCTAGTTCAGTTCTAGTTCAGTTCTAGTTCAGTTCTAGTTCAGTTCTAGTTCAGTTCTAGTTCAGTTCTAGTTCAGTTCTAGTTCAGTTCTAGTTCAGTTCTAGTTCAGTTCTAGTTCAGTTCTAGTTCAGTTCTAGTTCAGTTCTAGTTCAGTTCTAGTTCAGTTCTAGTTCAGTTCTAGTTCAGTTCTAGTTCAGTTCTAGTTCAGTTCTAGTTCAGTTCTAGTTCAGTTCTAGTTCAGTTCTAGTTCAGTTCAGTTCTGGTTTCAGTTCAATTAAATTTTTCAAATAGAAAATCAATTTTTCGCCAAAAATTTAGTTTCAAAAGAATACTTATTTCTCACAAACATAGGAATTTTTCAAGAAAATGAAAATTATTCACTAATAGTATACAAACAACCAAACAAAGAAATCTTCATAAGTTTAAGTTAAAATTGTTCTCAAATTTAAGCAAGCAGCTTACGTTAAACACATCACAGATTTTTATCATTAATTTCACACTATCACTTGAATAAATAAGTATGTAAACTATTTAATGTTTCATATAAATGCTTGTTAAACATTTTATTAAAAGTTAAAATCACAATTTATTTTTTTTTATTCCCATACATTAAGTACTTCAAAAACAGGCATTTAACGAATGAATAAAAAAGTAATTTATATTTAAAATAAAATCATAAATTAATAAACAAATAAATAAGTTTTCAGTTTGTAACATATAAATATAAAAATAATCAAAAGTATTAATACACAGAGATTAAAAACCGTAATAATAAAATCAAATTAAATAAATAGCCAAATAATTTATTTTTAATATTTAAGTATATTTTATAAAAAACAAACATAAAAACGTAAATTAATAGAAAAATAAAAAATATATTGGAAACTAATAAGAAAAACTAATAAAAAATATCAATTAAATATTAATGAGAGTATATTTATGGTAAAACAACAAATGCTATTGTAATTAATAATAATTATTATTAAAATAAAATAAAAATCAAATCAAACACTGACACAAACAAAAACACAATTAAAATATTTAAGCAAAATATATATATAAATTATATAATAAAATATAATATTAATAATTATAAACAAACGAAACGTATTAAAAATAAAATTTGTTAAATGATGCCAAAAAGTAATAAAAAATATATTATATAATAAACAAATAGTAATAAAAACAACAATAAAAATAAGTTGAAGAGGAATTTAAATATTACAAAAAAAAAAAAAAAAACAATTGTTTTTTATTCTTAATAGAAAACTAAAATGAAATAAAAGAAAAAAAATTGTTTAAATAAAATAAATTTAGCTAACAGCCTAAAGATATGTGATAGATTTGACAAGTAGTTATTGAAATAAAAAAAACAATCTTAGGTGTAAAGAAAAATTTAATAACTTTCGATTATTCTACCCAAAGTTTCGCTAGTACATCGATTGAACTGATATATCAAATTTGTTTCAAATCAGTTTAAGTTTGGAAAATTATAGAATGTGCGAATGAGAAATATTTTGAATTAAATATCAATCATACGTCACGGTATCTTCATGAAGCACTTCTGTTTGCTAGTTTGATTTCTTTATAACCGGTAAACTTCTTATATGAAATATAAGTAGACTATGACTAGACTATGACTAGACTATGACTAGACTATGACTAGACTATGACTAGACTATGACTAGACTATGACTAGACTATGACTAGACTATGACTAGACTATGACTAGACTATGACTAGACTATGACTAGACTATGACTAGACTATGACTAGACTATGACTAGACTATGACTAGACTATGACTAGACTATGACTAGACTATGACTAGACTATGACTAGACTATGACTAGACTATGACTAGACTATGACTAGACTATGACTAGACTATGACTAGACTATGACTAGACTATGACTAGACTATGACTAGACTATGACTAGACTATGACTAGACTATGACTAGACTATGACTAGACTATGACTAGACTATGACTAGACTATGACTAGACTATGACTAGACTATGACTAGACTATGACTAGACTATGACTAGACTATGACTAGACTATGACTAGACTATGACTAGACTATGACTAGACTATGACTAGACTATGACTAGACTATGACTAGACTATGACTAGACTATGACAAGACTATGACTAGACTATGACTAGACTATGACTAGACTATGACTAGACTATGACTCGACTATGACTAGACTATGACTAGACTATGACTAGACTATGACTCGACTATGACTAGACTATGACTAGACTATGACTAGACTATGACTAGACTATGACTGGACTATGACTAGACTATGACTAGACTATGACTAGACTATGACTAGACTATGACTAGACTATGACTAGACTATGACTAGACTATGACTAGACTATGACTAGACTATGACTAGACTATGACTAGACTATGACTAGACTATGACTAGACTATGACTAGACTATGACTAGACTATGACTAGACTATGACTAGACTATGACTAGACTATGACTAGACTATGACTAGACTATGACTAGACTATGACTAGACTATGACTAGACTATGACTCGACTATGACTAGACTATGACTAGACTATGACTAGACTATGACTCGACTATGACTAGACTATGACTAGACTATGACTAGACTATGACTAGACTATGACTGGACTATGACTAGACTATGACTAGACCATGACTAGACTATGACTAGACTATGACTGGACTAGACTATGACTAGACTATGACTAGACTATGACTAGACTATGACTAGACTATGACTAGACTATGACTAGACTATGACTAGACTATGACTAGACTATGACTAGACTATGACTAGACTATGACTAGACTAGACTATGACTAGACTATGACTAGAATATGACTAGACTATGACTAGACTATGACTAGACTATGACTAGAATATGACTAGACTATGACTAGACTATGACTAGAATATGACTAGACTATGACTAGACTATGACTAGACTATGACTAGACTATGACTAGACTATGACTAGACTATGACTAGACTATGACTAGACTATGACTAGACTATGACTAGACTATGACTTTCGTGACACTGTGTGTAATTTTTAAAGTCGTGGACACCACTGTGTGGTAAAATACCACAAAAAAGACCAATGTCTGAAATGTTTGGACCAAACTACAATAAATGGCCCGTGTCTTCCAGTTTTGCCCAAAGTCATTCAATTTTTTATGTGCCCCTAAAAATTTGAGCCCGTGCTGACATTTTGCAAAAAAATTATAATTTTTACTCTTTGTAGCTTTTGTCACTGAGACCAAAAGTTGTAAACATATCAAATCATAAAAATTTCATCTTAATTTTTTACTTTCAAGTGGAAAGTTTTACAGTTTAAAATTAAATTGTTTTTATTAACACACCTGTACGTATACGTGTTAAGGTAATATTGGTATTAAAAATATTATGTATACGCCTAGTATAGAGAAGCACTTGAAATTAAAACAATTAAATATTTAAGTGTTTTGAGATTTTGATCTGGAATATGAAGTGCTTTATGTTCGCAGTTTTTTTTTTATAACTCAGACACGGGCCTATTTTTATTTTATCAAGTAGTGGTGTTTGCATATAGATATATTTTTTGGTGTTGCATTGTTTTACCGCACAATTGTAAAGTTCCCTTTGCAAAACCATGTCACCAGGTTAAACGTAAATTCTTAATAAAACTTTCTCCACAAATGAATCCCCAAAAGCCAAAGCCAATCTGCCTTTAAAAATCTTCCCTATCCCTTTTAAATCCATATAAATATAGTTTAAGATATTCACATATAAAACTACATATGTATGAACATATGATATCTGTGCTATGAATTCTTATAAGAATTATATATTTATACACTTCCATTTTTTGTTCGATTTCGTTACGATTTAAACATTCGCATTTCCATTTTATAATTCTTACGAAGTGCTAGTCTTTATATGATGAAGAACATATCGCTGTCGTGCATCTGCATGCAACATCATGTCAATATGCCAAAATATGTTTGCCCATTTTATGCAGAAATATTTAACAACAACAAACATGTATAATACTTAAAACCTGTACGAAGGCACGTAATGATACGTTCACAGTTATATACTAAAATATGAAGAGTTAAAAATAGATTTGGAAAGCTTTACATACTTATCTAGCAAAAATTCAGGAATTTTAAGAATGAACAATTTTTGATTAAAGAGTAACTATTTGCAAAGACTTTGGACAAGATTATTTACTACAATATAAACTGGACTATAGACCAGACCCTAGGCTAGACTATAGTAGACTTGACTGTACACTAGACTATATACTAGACTTAAGACTAGACTTAAGACAAGACTATAGACTAAACTATAGACTAGACTATAGACTAGACTAAAGACTAGACTATAGACTAGACTATAGACTAGACTATAGACTAGACTATAGACTAGACTATAGACTAGACTATAGACTAGACTATAGACTAGACTATAGACTAGACAATAGACTAGACTATAGACGAGGCTAGACTATATACTAGACTATAGACTAGTCTATATGTGTATGCAAAAATGTATCAATATCACATTTAAAATCGGACTTATTTTTTGCAATAATTCATGACACGTTTATAGGTATATGTATGTCTAAGTCAACTTCGTAATTTAAAATTAATGCATGACTCAAAAACTATTTCTATCATATCAATACTTCTTTATCTTACTTCTTTCAAAAGTTACTTTTTTTTCAAATTTATACTTACATATCTAATTCTAAATATTGTACTGATAAAAATTGCAAAACAATTTCACAAACTCCCCCGGAGACTTGCAAATAAATAACGAAAAGAAAAATTATATTTAATATAATTTCTTTGCATATGCTTTTTTTAATGAAACATCAGAATTTGTGTTTTTTTTTTTTTTTTTTTTTTGAAGTTGCAAGCAGAAAATATATCCCTTCTCCCAAAGTTATTGTAGTTGTTGTTTTCGTTATAACTATTACGTGATGTGTAAAATGCATCTGATGTTGTCAATGCACATGATGTTGATTTTGATGGATATGCAGATAATATGGATACATTTGTTGATGGTGTTGGCGGTGTTGTACTAGTGTTTGGTTTTAACTCTATGTATGAATGCTGCATCCACATGTAGTATGGCATAGTCGTTATGAATGTGGCAAATTTATGTTTCAAATACACGACCAAAAGAAATAAAATAAAAATAAAAACAGAACTGAAAAAAAGCTTAAACAAAATTACAAGTGAGTATGAAATTGAGAAAAAGTAACAAATGTTGTACATGGTCTCTTATGAGTGAATATGTGTTGAATTGTATGTATTATATCATATATACAACTACACTTTCCAATATATAATATATACATATATACATATGTATATATATTTTTATATAAATAGTATATAAAAAATATGTATGCATATTTAGCAAGTGCATAAAATATAAGATGTACGTGCTTTTTAAATAAGGTCCATACAACAGACGTAAATGTATTGGGTAGCGAAACATGGAATTTCCCAAAGTGAAAACTAAAAATTGAAGACTAACTAAACTATGACTAGAGTACAGACTAGACTAAAGACTAGACTATAGACTAGACTATAGACTAGACTATAGACTAGACTATAGACTAGACTATAGACTGGACTATAGACTAGACTATAGACTAGACTATAGACTAGACTATAGACTAGACTATAGACTAGACTATAGACTAGACTATAGACTAGACTATAGACTAGACTATAGACTAGACTATAGACTAGACTATAGACTAGACTATAGTATAGACTAGACTATAGACTAGACTATAGACTAGACTATAGACTAGACTATAGACTAGACTATAGACTAGACTTAGACTAGACTATAAACTAGACTATAGACTAGACTATAACTAGACTATAGAATAGACTATAGACTAGACTATAGACTAGACTATAGACTAGACTATAGACTAGACTATAGACTAGACTATAGACTAGACTATAGACTAGACTATAGACTAGACTATAGACTAGACTATAGACTAGACTATAGACTAGACTATAGACTAGACTATAGACTAGACTATAGACTAGACTATAGACTAGACTATAGACTAGACTATAGACTAGACTATAGACTAGACTATAGACTACTAGACTATAGACTATAGACTAGACTATAGACTAGACTATAGACTAGACTATAGACTAGACTATAGACTAGACTATAGACTAGACTATAGACTAGACTATAGACTAGACTATAGTCTATAGTCTAGTCTATAGTCTAGACTATAGACTAGACTATAGACTAGACTATAGACTAGACTATAGACTAGACTATAGACTAGACTATAGACTAGACTATAGTCTATAGTCTAGTCTATAGTCTAGACTATAGACTAGACTATAGACTAGACTATAGACTAGACTATAGACTAGACTATAGACTAGACTATAGACTAGACTATAGACTAGACTATAGACTATAGACTAGACTATAGACTAGACTATAGACTAGACTATAGACTATAGACTAGACTATAGACTAGACTATAGACTAGACTATAGACTAGACTATAGACTAGACTATAGACTAGACTATAGACTAGACTATAGACTAGACTATAGACTAGACTATAGACTAGACTATAGACTAGACTATAGACTGTATTATAGACTAGACTAGATAGACTAGACTAGACTATAGACTAGACTATAGACTAGACTATAGACTAGACTATAGACTAGACTATAGACTAGACTATAGACTAGACTATAGACTAGACTATAGACTAGACTATAGACTAGACTATAGACTAGACTATAGACTAGACTATAGACTAGACTATAGACTAGACTATGACTAGACTATAGACTAGACTATAGACTAGACTATAGACTAGACTATAGACTAGACTATAGACTAGACTATAGACTAGACTATAGACTAGACTATAGACTAGACTATAGACTAGACTATAGACTAGACTATAGACTAGACTATAGACTAGACTATAGACTAGACTATAGACTAGACTATAGACTAGACTATAGACTAGACTATAGACTAGACTATAGACTAGACTATAGACTAGACTATAGACTAGACTATAGACTAGACTATAGACTAGACTATAGACTAGACTATAGACTAGACTATAGACTAGACTATAGACTAGACTATAGACTAGACTATAGACTAGACTATAGACTAGACTATAGACTAGACTATAGACTAGACTATAGACTAGACTATAGACTAGACTATAGACTAGACTAAAGACTAGAGACTATACTATAGACTAGACTATAGACTAGACTATAGACTAAACTAAAGACTAGACTTTAGACTAGACTATAGACTAGACTATAGACTAGACTAAAGACTAGAATATAGACTAGGCTATAGACTAGACTATATAGACTAGACTATATAGACTAGACTATATAGACTAGACTATATAGACTAGACTATATAGACTAGACTATATAGACTAGACTATATAGACTAGACTATATAGACTAGACTATATAGACTAGACTATATAGACTAGACTATAGACCAGACTATAGACTAGACTATAGACTAGACTATAGACTAGACTATAGACCAGACTATAGACTAGACTATAGACTAGACTATAGACTAGACTATAGACTAGACTATAGACTAGACTATAGACTAGACTATAGACTAGACTATAGACTAGACTATAGACTAGACTATAGACTAGACTATAGACTAGACTATAGACTAGACTATAGACTAGACTATAGACTAGATAGACTAGACTATAGACTAGACTATAGACTAGACTATAGACTAGACTATAGACTAGACTATAGACTAGACTATAGACTAGACTATAGACTAGACTATAGACTAGACTATAGACTAGACTATAGACTAGACTATAGACTAGACTATAGACTAGACTATAGACTAGACTATAGACTAGACTATAGACTAGACTATAGACTAGACTATAGACTAGACTATAGACTAGACTATGACTAGACTATAGACTAGACTATAGACTAGACTATAGACTAGACTATAGACTAGACTATAGACTAGACTATAGACTAGACTATAGACTAGACTATAGACTAGACTATAGACTAGACTATAGACTAGACTATAGACTAGACTATAGACTGGACTATAGACTAGACTATAGACTAGACTATAGACTAGATTATAGACTAGACTATAGACTAGACTATAGACTAGACTATAGACTAGACTATAGACTAGACTATAGACTAGACTATAGACTAGACTATAGACTAGACTATAGACTAGACTATAGACTAGACTATAGACTAGACCATAGACTAGACTATAGATTAGTCTATAAACTAGACTATAGACTAGACGGTCGACTATACGATTACGGGACCATAATTCGATTATAAAATTGTATATCTTTATTATATACCCAATTATGCACTGGAACCGAATTGTGACCATGTGCTGGACTTTTCTATGGCCAATACTATAAATAGAAAGTTAAAATCTTAGCATATTTACAATACTGCAGTACCATAACTATTTAAATATATAATAATACATGTATGTGTACGAATCTGTGGTCGCCATTTATATTAGTTTACGAATTTGATTTAAAGGTGCAAAAAGGAAGGCCTATTTTGCTTGATTTAAATCTACCTTTGTAAATCAGTTAATGATTGTTATTTTCTTTTGTAAGTCTCGTGTTATGTTCCCTTTGTGTTTGTCGCTGATGCATTGCTATGTCGAGATATGTACCGTTATTTACAAAGTTTATACATATGCATTGATATTTTTCTTTCATCATATAGACAATCTACAAATACTCACACAGAAATTGAAAGCAACCACTTTCATCATGTATAAAAAAAAATACACATGTATCTGTGTGAACCCAGCAAATACTACAAAGTTGACTAAATAGCTATTTAACATCGAAGCCTTTCTCGAATGAAGAATTTTGTTAAAGAAAACTAAAACAATCAAAAAGGTTTTTACCAGCTAATTTCAACACATAAAAGATTTTTCTGTATGAAACGTTTGAATTTTTGTTAACTGGGTTTTAAAGTCTTTATATTTATATAACTTTGATGATCATCATTGCCATCACTGTTGATGAAGTGATTGTAATGTCGATGATGACGATATTGTTGATGTTGATGGTAACGAAAACATAAAAGGAAATCAAACACGAATGTGATGAAGACCGAGACAGCAGAGGCAGAGAGTGAATGATAGTCCTGTTATTCCTACTGTTATATTGACCAATATAAATATTGACATTGGAGCAACAACATTGATTGTAGATTTTACTTAAAACAAACTTTTCTTGTTAACTTGTTCAAATGATATGTACATGTAAAAGAATGTATAGTAAAAACTATATACATAACTGTAGTTGTAACTATACATGGACGACTATATCCAGGAGTCTTAGTATAGTTATCGGTATGTATTTATGTTTTTGCTGCAAGTTTGTTAAGACTAAAACAATATTTTCATATTTTAGTAACTTAATATTGGATAAAAGGTAAATCATCTCTGGCTCTTATGACATGATAAAAAATTTATATAACAAAATTTTAAAAATAAATTATTTTTAATATTTCAGTGTTAAATAAGTAATAGTGTGGTAAAAATGCAATAGAATTTAAAACTTACTAAATTATGTTGAGGTTAAAAAGCTTAGGCAACTTCAACAAAATAAAACTTTCAGGCTAAGAAGGCTAAAGTAAAATTTAAAATTAGACTATGACGATACTATGACTAGCATGACTAGACTATGACTAGACTATGACTAGACTATGAACTAGACTATGACTAGACTATGACTAGACTATGACTAGACTATGACTAGACTATGACTAGACTATGACTAGACTATGACTAGACTATGACTAGACTATGACTAGACTATGACTAGACTATGACTAGACTATGACTAGACTATGACTAGACTATGACTAGACTATGACTAGACTATGACTAGACTATGACTAGACTATGACTAGACTGACTAGACTATGACTAGACTATGACTAGACTATGACTAGACTATGACTAGACTATGACTAGACTATGACTAGACTATGACTAGACTATGACTAGACTATGACTAGACTATGACTAGACTATGACTAGACTATGACTAGACTATGACTAGACTATGACTAGACTATGACTAGACTATGACTAGACTATGACTAGACTATGACTAGACTATGACTAGACTATGACTAGACTATGACTAGACTATGACTAGACTATGACTAGACTATGACTAGACTATGACTAGACTATGACTAGACTATGACTAGACTATGACTAGACTATGACTAGACTATGACTAGACTATGACTAGACTATGACTAGACTTACTAGACTAATGACTAGACTATGACTAGACTATGACTAGACTATGACTAGACTATGACTAGACTATGACTAACTATGACTAGAACTATGACTAGACTATGACTAGACTAGACTAGACTATGACTAGACTATGACTAGACTATGACTAGACTATGACTAGACTATGACTAGACTATGGACTAGACTATAGACTATACTAAACTATGACTAGACTATGACTAGACTATGACTAGACTTGACTAGACTATGACTAGACTATGACTAGACTATGACTAGACTATGACTAGACTATACTAGACCATGACTAGACTATGACTAGACTATAAAACAGACTATGACTAGACTTTCAAAATATTTAATTATAAACGCTACAGTACTTTTAACTTTTAAAAAGTATTGTTTTCTGTCACGTCATAATAATTTATATATTAATGTTTTACATACATATATATGTATGTTTATGTACATAGTATATATGGTGTGTCAGTATAAACACATGTAGAAAAAACATAAATTTGTATATACATATGTATAACAAATTTACATAGTTCATAAATTTATTTCTATAGATTATATTTTTTGTGTTTAGTTCTTTTAACAAATATACTCACTATTTTTGATTTCAATTTGATGAATATGGATAATGTGTGTAAAGTGCAAGGGATGTTTAAAAAGTAAAATTGGGTTATAGCATTCCAAAACCTTTTTTTGCTTTTGTTATGTTGTTAAAAAATAAACTTTTTCAAATAACTTTTTACTTTACCCACGTTCATTTACATAGATGTACATATGTATGTATGTGCCTTAATGAAAATTGCATATAAAATTCAAATTTAGTTAAAAAAAATCAAAAAGACAAAACCAATATTTTCGATATATTTTCAATAATATGAAATGTAAATTACTATTTTATAAATAAAAGGAATTAAAAAAGTAATTTTAAATATAACAACAAAAAGTACAAGTGTTTTTTGATGGTGAGAGAAGAGAATGCAGTTTAGCATAGACTTGTTCCTATAGATTAATAAATAAATTTATAACTGTGAAATTTCTAATAGTTGTTTAGGCATAGTCTAGTCATAGTCCTAGTCATAGTCCTAGTCATAATCTAGTCATAGTCTAGTCATAGTCTAGTCATAGTCTAGTCATAGTCTAGTCATAGTCTAGTCATAGTCTAGTCATAGTCTAGCATAGTCTAGTCATAGTCATAGTCTAGTCATAGTCTAGTCATAGTCTAGTCATAGTCTAGTCAGTCTAGTCATAGTCTAGTCATAGTCTAGTCATAGTCTAGTCATAGTCTAGTCATAGTCTAGTCATAGTCTAGTCATAGTCTAGTCATAGTCTAGTCATAGTCTAGTCATAGTCTAGTCATAGTCTAGTCATAGTCTAGTCATAGTCTAGTCATAGTCTATCAGTCTAGAGTCTAGTCATAGTCTATCTAGTCATAGTCTAGTCATAGTCTAGTCATAGTCTAGTCATAGTCTAGTCATAGTCTAGTCATAGTCTAGTCATAGTCTAGTCTAGTAGTCATAGTCTAGTCATAGTCTAGTCATAGTCTAGTCATAGTCTAGTCATAGTCTAGTCATAGTCTAGTCTCATAGTCTAGTCATAGTCCTAGTCCATAGTCTAGGTCATAGTCGAGTCATAGTCGAGTCATAGTCTAGGTCATAGTCCTAGTCTAGTCTGTCATAGTCTAGTCATATTCTAGTCATAGTAGTCATAGTCTAGTCATAGTCTAGTCATAGTCTAGTCATAGTCCTAGTCTAGTCTAGTCATAGTCTAGTCATAGTCTAGTCATAGTCTAGTCATAGTCTAAGTCATAGTCTAGTCATAGTCTAGTCATATTCTAGTCATAGTCTAGTCATAGTCTAGTCATAGTCTAGTCATAGTCTAGTCATAGTCAGTCATAGTCTAGTCATAGTCTAGTCATAGTCTAGTCATAGCCTAGTCATAGTCTAGTCATAGTCTAGTCATAGTCTAGTCATAGTCTAGTCATAGTCTAGTCATAGTCTAGTCATAGTCTAGTCATAGTCATAGTCTAGTTATAGTCTAGTCATAGTCTAGTCATAGTCTAGTCATAGTCTAGTCATAGTCTAGTCATAGTCTAGTCATAGTCTAGTCATAGTCTAGTCATAGTCTAGTCATATTCGATCACGGAATCAATTTATCATATGATTAACTGGCCATAATATCACTCGATCGCTCGTTCAATCTTGTTGGTTGTACATTTATCAATCCATTACCTTGATCATTCGAGCATATTTATATATTTATCAGTACATCTTGATCAATCACATAATGATTGGATCCATTGTTAGTCGACCACTTTTTTTATTACTGTTTATTATCAATAGCAAACTTTATTTGTAGATCACTTGATTACTCTACAACCTAATTATAAATCTCTTTTTATCAATTTGAATCGAAATATTATTTTAAAACTGTTCTATTTTAATCATGGACTCTCTAAAATCTTTACTTCTCTAATGATCTAATCAGTTTCATATTGTGTGTAATTCTAAAATTAGAATTACGCTTTGTCGTATTAATTTGCTCTAGTTTTTATACAACATTCTTGTGTCTTGATTATCACTAGAAATTGAAACCTAAAAAAATTAGTAAAAAAATCTTGTCTTTTCCTTATGATTTCGCAGAATTATTTTTGTAATTCACAAGATATAGAAGCCCATTAAAAAGTCATTAGCATATTTTTCAAATTGTATTAAAATTATGTCAAACAATGTTTCCTATATAAGATTTAAAGAAAAAGAATCAAGTTCATTATCAGTTCATAAGCCTTCAAAATTTCATATTGAAAAGATCAGTGAAGAGGTGAGCTGGCAAAGAGATAAGAAGACTGACAAAGAATTATATACGAAGACATGAGACATGTTTTATAAATTTGAAAATAAAATTTTGAACTAAATTAGTAACAAATATAAAAGTTAAGTGAACGGTGGAAGAGCAAAAAAAAAAATACGGGAAATAAAAAGATTTTGAAGAATTAAAAAAAATTTAATTGAAAATTAACAAAATTAAATAAATTTAAATAGAATTTTTTAATCATGGACTGTTTAAATGTATTAAAATTGTTAATGCTTTGGGTGTGTTTCCATGCCTGCTGGGCCCGTTCTTGGCCGGCGAAAAATACCAATAGAAAACTTTTACAGACCCTCAAAAGTTATATGAACTTAGAAGTGAATCCTTGTCAAGATTTCTATCAATATGCCTGTGGAAATTGGGAAAATTTATTGCCTCACAATATAGACTATTTGGATACTATAGGCAGTCTGGAGTATGAAATTAATCGCAAACTAAAAGATATTCTGGAGCAAAGAATTTTAAGACACAAAAAGGAAACAAATGGCATTTATCGTAAAGTCCGTGAGTACTATGAAGCCTGCAAGGAGCAGCAGTCCTTCGATGCTAAAGAGTATTTAAGAATTATAAAACCCACCGATGAGGATGAATGGCCTGCTGTCGAGGACTTGTGGTTGCCTAGTAAAACTTGGAATATATGGTCTTCGCTGGGACGTCTGCAGGCTGTAGGATTTAATGGTTTCCTGATCACTTTAGATATGAAGAATCGTAATGCTACACACTTCCATGTACAGGTGGATAAATTACAAAATTTGGGTTTTACCTCTTATGAGCAGAAGCTTTTAGATGAAATGGATGGT
This sequence comes from Lucilia sericata, assembly GCF_015586225.1. Lineage (NCBI taxonomy): Eukaryota > Metazoa > Arthropoda > Insecta > Diptera > Calliphoridae > Lucilia > Lucilia sericata. Next base: position 61,772 of record NW_023995558.1, on the reverse strand, counting down.
TCTTTGGATCAAAGATCACGCTTGCTGTCGCAAAATATACAAAGTTTTATAAAGAAACTGGCTGCTTTGCATAAAAATCATAATCTAGATTATTCAGTGGAAATGTCAGTGGAGGAATTGGAACATAAAGTTTTACATTTAGATTTCAAGGGCTATTTCTCTTCTATACTAGGACCAGATTCTATACAACACTTGCCCTTGGTGGTGGCCAACTTAGCCTATTTTCGCAAGCTAAGTGATTTGGTTTATAAAACCTCGTCAGAAACTTTGATACACTCTTTGAAATTAAAGTTTTTGGGTTATTTGGAAAAGCAAATGCCACGCTCCTCTTCCCCCTTAAAATGTTTGCAGCATATGCGTGATTTGCTACCCTTGGCTTTGGATTATATTTACGAAAAGGAAATCTATCAACATAAGCGCTCTACTAGTGACTTAGTTATACAAAAACTATTTAAAACCATGCAGCAAAAATTTGCCGATATAATCTCACAACACTCACAGGAGTTGTCCTCGGAGGAAAAAGATTTTCTTTTGGAAAAAATCTATTACATGAAACTTAACATTGGCAATTTACCTCTAAACACCGATGAGAAATACTATCATGATTACTTTGCCTCGTGGGAGTCTTTTAAAGATTCTTTTTACTGGAATCATTTGAATGCCTTGCAGCATCAGCGCACCGAAAGATTTAATATGCTAAACCTACAATGGTTTACTCCCATACACACCTATTTTCATTGGCCCTTTGGTTCGCCAGCCTATCAACCTTCTGCCAATCTTCTAATAATACCTCATACCTATCTTCAGTATCCTATATTTCAGCCCGATTTTCATGAACTCTTTCTCTATGCTGAACTGGGCAATACTTTGGGTCATGAAATGCTGCATGCCTTCGATACCAATGGTCTACAGTATGACAGTCAAGGCAATCCTTCTGCTCTCTTTATGCAAAATCTACCCGATAAGAAGTCATTTATGCGTTCCCTCGAATGTCTCAATAAACAACGTCCCTCTAGTCTAAATGAGAAAATAGCTGATTTTAGTGGTTTCCGCTTGGCCTATGATTCATATTTTCAACGTGCCTCAGTGCCCAAGTTTCGTGGTGAAACTCATTTTACCAATAAGCAGTTGTTTTTCATTAAATTCGCTCAATTCTTTTGTGCCGTCAATCCTAAGCGTATTTACTATGATGACTCGCATGATACTCCATTCCTTAGAGTTCCCCAGGTGGTGCACAATCATCCCGAGTTCGAGCAGGTCTTTAGTTGTCAACGAAAGTTGGGCAAAGTTTTGGTGGAAAAGTGTAATATGTGGTAGTTTAATAAAAGCTTTATTGTAATTTTAGTACAAATTTTAGTTTAAGTAAACTTAATAAATTAATATAAATAGTAATAACTTAAAAACATAATTTTAAAATATAACTTGTAAATAGTTTAATTAAAATATTAAAAACATTTAGTTTTAAAGAAATATTTTTATTTCTTATTCATGGAGTTTTTGATGGAAAAGTTAACGCTAACTTGACTTTTCTATATAAAAGTTAACGCTAACTTGACTTTTCTATATAAAAGTTAACGCTAACTTGACTTTTCTATAGAAAAGTTATCGATAACTTGACTTTTCTATAGAAAAGTTATCGATAACTTGACTTTTCTATAGAAAAGTTATCGATAACTTGACTTTTCTATAGAAAAGTTATCGATAACTTGACTTTTCTATAGACAAGTTATCGATAACTTGACTTTTCTATAGACAAGTTATCGATAACTTGACTTTTCTATAGAAAAGTTATCGATAACTTGACTTTTCTGTAGAAAAGTTATCGATAACTTGACTTTTCTATAGACAAGTTATCGATAACTTGACTTTTCTATAGAAAAGTTATCGATAACTTGACTTTTCTATAGAAAAGTTATCGATAACTTGACTTTTCTATAGAAAAGTTATCGATAACTTGACTTTTCTATAGAAAAGTTATCGATAACTTGACTTTTCTATAGAAAAGTTATCGATAACTTGACTTTTCTATAGAAAAGTTATCGATAACTTGACTTTTCTATAGAAAAGTTATCGATAACTTGACTTTTCTATAGAAAAGTTATCGATAACTTGACTTTTCTATAGAAAAGTTATCGATAACTTGACTTTTCTATAGAAAAGTTATCGATAACTTGACTTTTCTATAGAAAAGTTATCGATAACTTGACTTTTCTATAGAAAAGTTATCGATAACTTGACTTTTCTATAGAAAAGTTATCGATAACTTGACTTTTCTATAGAAAAGTTATCGATAACTTGACTTTTCTATAGAAAAGTTATCGATAACTTGACTTTTCTATAGAAAAGTTATCGATAACTTGACTTTTCTATAGAAAAGTTATCGATAACTTGACTTTCTATAGAAAAGTTATCGATAACTTGACTTTTCTATAGAAAAGTTATCGATAACTTGACTTTTCTATAGAAAAGTTATCGATAACTTGACTTTTCTATAGAAAAGTTATCGATAACTTGACTTTTCTATAGAAAAGTTATCGATAACTTGACTTTTCTATAGAAAAGTTATCGATAACTTGACTTTTCTATAGAAAAGTTATCGATAACTTGACTTTTCTATAGAAAAGTTATCGATAACTTGCCTTTTATATAGAAAAGTTTTCGATAACTTGCCTTTTATATAGAAAAGTTTTCGATAACTTGCCTTTTATATAGAAAAGTTTTCGATAACTTGCCTTTTATATAGAAAAGTTTTCGATAACTTGCCTTTTATATAGAAAAGTTTTCGATAACTTGCCTTTTATATAGAAAAGTTTTCGATAACTTGCCTTTTATATAGACTTGACTTTTCTGTAGAAAACTTATCGATAACTCGACATTTGTATAGAAAATATTCAATATTCTGGCGAATTCTTGCAATTTTTAATGAAAATTCCAATTTCTAGTGAAGTTTTCAATTTGTAGTGAAATTTTCAATTTCCAGAGAAATTTTCAATTTCAAGTGAAATGTCCAATTTCTAGAGAAATGTCCAATTTCTAGTGAAATGTCCAATTTCTAGAGAAATGTCCAATTTCTAGTGAAATGTCCAATTTCTAGTGAAAATTAAAATTTTTAGTGAAAATTAACATTTTTAGTGAAAATTAAAATTTTTAGTGAAAATTAAAATTTTTAGTGAAATTTTAAATTTTTAGTGAAATTTTCAATTTCTAGTGAAAATTTCAATTTCTAGTGAAATTTCCAATTTCTAGTGAAATTTCCAATTTCTAGTGAAATTTCCAACTTCTAGTGAAATTTCCAATTTCTGGTGAAAATTTTCAATTTCTAGTGAATTTTCCAATTTCTATTAAAATTTCCTGGTGTAATTTCTAGTAAAATATCTAATTTATAACGAAAATTTCTAGTGAAATTTTTAATTTTTTGTAAAATGTTAAATTTTTAGTGAAATTTCCAATTTTCAGTAAAGTTTTCAATTTCTAGTGAAATTTCCAAATAAATCCCCAAAGAAATTTCGAATTGTCATATTAATTCATATTGATCATAAGCCTTGTGTATATAAATAGTATGATTATTCCTCTTATAATCATACTAATTTATATTAATCATACGCCTTGTGTATCGCTAAATACTTAATTTTTTGCGGTTTTTAACATTTTACATCAAATCATAATTTATTTTATATCATCAGTCAATCAATTACAAGAATTAAACTTTTAAAATGTTAATCTTCATTTATATAAACTTTTCAAGTTAGTGGCAAGTTTAAGTTCTTATATGTTTATATTATTCTTGTTGGACCTGCCGCTGTATTTAACGCCACCACCTACAAAAACATTTCGCAGTTTATAATTTGTATGCCAACTCATACTGAGCTCATTACAACATTTTAATGCCATAGAATAATGTATTCGACTCACACAACGTTTGCCGATGGCATTTAACGGGATCTATATAGCACACATACATAAAGATATACATACATATAATTTTTTGTATCTTTAAGACAGTGGAGATTAAATCAATAGCGTATTACTTAATTTCGTTTTTATTTCATTAGTTCAGTTCTAGTTCAGTTCTAGTTCAGTTCTAGTTCAGTTCTAGTTCAGTTCTAGTTCAGTTCTAGTTCAGTTCTAGTTCAGTTCTAGTCAGTTCATAGTTCAGTTCTAGTTCAGTTCTAGTTCAGTTCTAGTTCAGTTCTAGTTCAGTTCTAGTTCAGTTCTAGTTCAGTTCTAGTTCAGTTCTAGTTCAGTTCTAGTTCAGTTCTAGTTCAGTTCTAGTTCGTTCTAGTTCAGTTCTAGTTCAGTTCTAGTTCAGTTCTAGTTCAGTTCTAGTTCAGTTCTAGTTCAGTTCTAGTTCAGTTCTAGTTCAGTTCTAGTTCAGTTCTAGTTCAGTTCTAGTTCAGTTCTAGTTCAGTTCTAGTTCAGTTCTAGTTCAGTTCTAGTTCAGTTCTAGTTCAGTTCTAGTTCAGTTCTAGTTCAGTTCTAGTTCAGTTCTAGTTCAGTTCTAGTTCAGTTCTAGTTCAGTTCTAGTTCAGTTCTAGTTCAGTTCTATTTCAGTTCTAGTTCAGTTCTAGTTCAGTTCTAGTTCAGTTCTAGTTCAGTTCTAGTTCAGTTCTAGTTCAGTTCTAGTTCAGTTCTAGTTCAGTTCTAGTTCAGTTCTAGTTCAGTTCTAGTTCAGTTCTAGTTCAGTTCTAGTTCAGTTCTAGTTCAGTTCTAGTTCAGTTCTAGTTCAGTTCTAGTTCAGTTTTTCAGTTCTAGTTCAGTTCTAGTTCAGTTCTAGTTCAGTAGTTCAGTTCTAGTTCAGTTCTAGTTCAGTGCTAGTTCAATTCTAGTTCAGTTCTAGTTCAGTTCTAGTTCAGTTCTAGTTCAGTTCTAGTTCATTTCTAGTTCAGTTCTAGTTCAGTTTTAGTTTATTTCTAGTTCATTTCCAGTCTTGGTATTAAAATGTGCTCTTTATATTCCCCCGACTGTACTACCATACATATTTTATACCGCGCAATTCATTTCTTTTTACGTTTTTGTTTAACTTGACCACAATGTATTTCCAACTTTTTTATTACGCTGTGTTTTAACGGTGTTTAAGTACATGTATTAAATAATTAATTTGTTAATGTTAATTAAAAAGGAACGACCTTTTTAAAGCCAAAGGCAGGGAGATTTAAGGGGAAAGGAAACAAAAAGTACGGTACAGATTTGTGTGATTTATTAGAAGCTGAAGTTTGAAACAGTAGTTAAATAAAAATAAAAGTTAATATTTTATAAGAATAACTTAAAGTTAAGTTTTCTTGCCATCTGCTTTTTGAAGTATTGAATTTAAATTTTTCCTTAAAATAAATTGGAAAATAATTGACATGATATTTTTTGACGTTTATTAACATAATATGTTTTTAAAGAATAGCAGAAAACATAACTCGTTCTCTGGCCAAAAACAACATATATAACTCTTGGGGTGTTACTACCACTACATACTACTTTGTCTTCATCAATGCCATCATCAATCTTTTAAAACAAATGTCGCATATACTTTTTTTCAAATACACTAAAGCAAAAAAAGGTGACTAAAACTGTAAGCAAGAAGTAATGTTAAAAAGTAAAGACTATTTTGAACCTTTTTTAAGTAAAACACAAAAATACTTACCATTTCAGACAACTGCTTTTTAACCAATACCATTTTTTTTTGTCTCCTTTACACAAACTACTTGACAATTTTCTTTCCAAGAATTTCATATGGAATTTTAAATCATAATGTTCTAAACACACATGTGTATAATGTTAAAAAATCTATTTGGGAATGTGAGAAAAAGTTGAGTGTGACTTAGAATAAGATTTGCATAAACTTTGTGCAAAAATCAAATTTTATTAAAATATCTTTAAGTTTCGAAAAATATTTAGGAGAAAGGCTGCATTACCCAACTCATCCTTATCATCCCCAGATACAAAACACTACTTGACTTTTGTTCTGAAAAACTTAGTTTCGAAAATTGGATTTTATTGTAGTTCGCATAGTTGTCATTGTTAAGGTTACCATTGGCTGTATGCTGAGGCCACAAGTGTCTTGTTATTGCCATATGCAGTAGGAAATGAGACAAAAAAATTCTTTTAACACTTTATTGGTCTATTATGAGTAAGAATAAAAATAAAATCAAATGAAAAGAAAAGAAATGTAGACAAAAATTTTAAATAACTAGGCAGTTATTTTTTAAAGAACATTTTTAAGGATAAGGTACACAAAATGGGAAGTATATCTTGTTCCTGGTTTGATATGCACTCAACTACAACTGAGCTAGAACTAGAACTAAACTAGAACTGAAATATAACTGAACTAGAACTGAACTAGACTGAACTAGAACTGAACTAGAACTGCACTAGAACCTGAACTGAACTGAACTAGAACTGAACTAGAACTGAAGCTAGAACTGAACTAGAACTGAACGAGAACTGAACGAGAACCTGAACTAGAACTGAACTAGAACTGAACTAGAACGAACTAGAACTGAACGAAACTGAACTAGAACTGAACTAGAGACTGAACTAGAACTGAACTAGAACTGAACTAGAACTGAACTAGAACTGAACTAGAAACTGAACTAGAACGGAACTAGAACTGACACTAGAACTGAACGAGAACTGAACTAGAACTGAACTAGACTAGAACTAGAACTACTAGACTGAACAAACTGAACTAGAACTGAACTAAGAACTGAACTAGAACGGAAACTAGAACTGAACTAGAACTGAACTAGAACTGAACTAGAACTGAACTAGAACTGAACTAGAACGGAATAGAATGAACTAGAACTAGAACTGAACTAGAACTGAACTAGAACTGAACTAGAACTGAACTAGAACTGAACTAGAACTGAACTAGAACTGAACTAGAACTGAACTAGAACTGAACTAGAACTGAACTAGAACTGAACTAGAACTGAACTAGAACTGAACTAGAACTGAACTAGAACTGAACTAGAACTGAACTAGAACTGAACTAGAACTGAACTAGAACTGAACTAGAACTGAACTAGAACTGAACTAGAACTGAACTAGAACTGAACTAGAACTGAACTAGAACTGAACTAGAACTGAACTAGAACTGAACTAGAACTGAACTAGAACTGAACTAGAACTGAACTAGAACTGAACTAGAACTGAACTAGAACTGAACTAGAACTGAACTAGAACTGAACTAGAACTGAACTAGAACTGAACTAGAACTGAACTAGAACTGAACTAGAACTGAACTAGAACTGAATATGAACTCAACTGAACTAGAACTGAACTAGAACTGAACTAGAACTGAACTAGAACTGAACTAGAACTGAACTAGTAACTGAACTAGAACTGAACTAGAACTGAACTAGAACTGAACTAGAACTGAACTAGAACTGAACAGAACTGAACTAGAACTGAACTAGAACTGAACTAGAACTGAAATAGAACTGAACTAGAACTGAACTAGAACTGAACTAGAACTGAACTAGAACTGAACTAGAACTGAAATAGAACTGAAATAGAACTGAAATAGAACTGAACTAGAACTGAACTAGAAATGAACTAGAATGAACTAGAATTAACTAGAACTGAACTAGAACTGACTAGAACGGAACTAGGACTGAACTAGAACTGAACTAGAAACTGAACTAGAACTTAACTAGAACTGGAACTAGAACTGAACTAGAACTGAACTAGAACCTAACTAGAACGATGAACTAGAACTGAACTAGAACTGAACTAGAACTGAACTAGAAACTGAACTACTGAACTAGAACTGAACTAGAACTGAACTAGAACTGAACTAGAACTGAACTAGAACTGAACTAGAACTGAACTGAACTGAACTAGAACTGAACTAGAACTGAACTAGAACTGAACTAGAACTGAACTAGAACTGAACTAGAACTGAACTAGAACTGAACTAGAACGAACTAGAACTGAACTAAACTGAACTGAACTAGAACTGAACTAGAACTGAACTAGAACTGAACTAGAACTGAACTAGAACTGAACTAGAACGGAACTAGAACTAGAACTGAATAGTGTACTTTTTGTTCTTCATGCATTTCATTCTAATTGGCATTCTAAGAATGTGTATAGTTTTTATTATGAGATTTGTCGTGCCTTAAAATTGTAAAGAATTTATTTAAATTTTTATTTTTATTTTTTTAGAAAACATATACATACAAAAGAAAACAATTTCGCAAATATTTTTACTCGATATAAAAATATGCATACAAAATAATCTGTCATGACCAAAATCAATTGCTTAAATAAAATGAGAAAAAAATATGCATAAAAACTAAAATATTTACTACATACATATATTTTTCATAAAACAAATTTCATTTGACAAAGGCATAGAAATGTTTCTATATAAATTTTAGGAATTTACTTAACATATTTTCTACAAAATTTTAATTCTATTTCAACAATAAAAATAAACAAAGTTAGAAATGGAAAAAAATTAAATAAAATGAAATTATTCTATAACAAATATTTAACAATTTTTTTACTTTTTGTTTTTCTAAATCCTTTTCTTCTATGCTAGGATTTTTTTGTTTGATACAACAGTTTAAAACACCTCAATAGAATTCTATACTTATGTTTATTTTAATTTATGAATATTTAACAAAGCCTAAAAGAATGCTACAGAAAAAACGGTAATGTTAGAAAGATTTTGTTTGCCAAAGAAAAATCTTGTTGGTTACGTGGGGTTTTGGTTTTACTCTTTCTTTCTTTCTTTCTTTCTTTTCGTTTTCTCTTTTTGTTGTACAAATAATAAAGTTAAATAAAAAGAGTGTTTTTTTTAATAGAATGTTGTTTTTGTGTTATTATTTTTCTTATCCAGGGGAGTAAGAAAGAATACAACTGCGTTTAAGCCACAGGTAAGTATGCACAAAAACAACAAAACTTGACCCAAATTAAAGCCATAAAATAGTGTGTTTATAAATTAAATTAGAATTTTTTGTTGTATTTTGAATATTTAAACGAAAACAAAAACAGCTTATTTTTGGCGAGACGTGCTTGCAGTTACCTGGTTACCTTTTTTGAAACAAAGGCTGCTTACTCAAAGAAATTATTTAAACCATATTACTTTTAAGTGCTTTTTTCTTACAGCGACTAAATTACTTTGACTTTGGCTACATACAAAAGATGTCAAGTTAAAACTTAATAGATTGCAATTAACAAAAAAAAACATTTTTTTTTAAAGAACCCTTAAAAACGAAGAAAAGTTACAAATTAATTTTCCTCCTCTGAATAAGTAAAAGTATTAAACTAACTAATGACTAAGAACAAAAGTAAAGCTTTTTGTTTTATTTTTTATATTTTTTATAATTGTTTTTAATAAAATTTTATAGTCACGCGATAAACAACCTCAATTCACATGTTTTCAATGGGCGTGATCAGTTTGTACTGACGACAATCAATACTTTATTGTAACCGCAGAGATTTGGCCCTCTTTCAAGATTTGCAAGCGGAACTGCAGCTTAAGCACGTGTTATCCGCATCACTTGCAAGATTGTTTTTAAAGAATTTAAATAAAAAACAAAAATATATTTAATTAGAAAAATATTATAAAAAGTAAAATGAAACAAGTTAATTAATTGGTTTAAAAAATATATGTCAAATTAGAACAGAACTAGAACAGTACTAGAACAGAACTAGAACAGAACTGAACAGAAAGACCAGAACTAGAACAGAACTAGAACAGAACTAGAACAGAACTAGAACAGAACGGAACAGAACTAGAACAGAACCAGAACTAGAACAGAACTAGAACAGAACTAGAACAGAACCAGAACAGAACTAGAACAGAACTGACAGAACTAGAACAACTAGAACAGAACTAGAACAGAACTAGAACAGAACTAGAACAGAACTAGAACAGAACTAGAACAGAACTAGAACAGAACTAGAACAGAACTAGAACAACTAGACAGAACTAGAACAGAACTAGAACAGAACTAGAACAGAACTAGAACAGAACTAGAACAGAACTAGAACAGAACTAGAACAGAACTAGAACAGAACTAGAACAGAACTAGAACAGAACTAGAACAGAACTAGAACAGAACTAGAACAGAACTAGAACAACTAGAACAACTAGAACAGAACTAGAACAGAACTAGAACAGAACTAGAACAGAACTAGAACAGAACTAGAACAGAACTAGAACAGAACTAGAACAGAACTAGAACAGAACTAGAACAGAACTAGAACAGAACTAGAACAGAACTAGAACAGAACTAGAACAGAACTAGAACAGAACTAGAACAGATCTAGAACAGAACTAGAACAGAACTAGAACAGAACTAGAACAGAACTAGAACAGAACTAGAACAGAACTAGAACAGAACTAGAACAGAACTAGAACAGAACTAGAACAGAACTAGAACAGAACTAGAACAGAACTAGAACAGAACTAGAACAGAACTAGAACAGAACTAGAACAGAACTAGAACAGAACTAGAACAGAACTAGAACAGAACTAGAACAGAACTAGAACAGAACTAGAACAGAACTAGAACAGAACTAGAACAGAACTAGAACAGAACTAGAACAGAACTAGAACAGAACTAGAACAGAACTAGAACAGAACCTAGAACAGAACTAGAACAAAACTAGAACAGAACTAGAACAAACTAGAACAGAACCAGAACAGAACTAGAACAGAACTAGAACAGAACTAGAACAGAACTAGAACAGAACAAGAACTGAACTAGAACAGAACTAGAACAGAACTAGAACAGAACTAGAACAGAACTAGAACAGAACTAGAACAGAACAGAACTAGAACAGAACTAGAACAGAACTAGAACAGAACTAGAACAGAACTAGAACAGAACTAGAACAGAACTAGAACAGAACTAGAACAGAACTAGAACAGAACTGAACAGAACTAGAAACTAGAACAGAACTAGAACAGAACTAGAACAGAACTAGAAACAGAACTAGAACCAGAACTAGAACAGAAACTAGAACAGAACTAGAACAGAACTAGAACAGAACTAGAACAGAACTAGAACAGAACTAGAACAGAACTAGAACAGAACTAGAACAGAACTAGAACAGAACTAGAACAGAACTAGAACAGAACTAGAACAGAACTAGAACAGAACTAGAACAGAACTAGAACAGAACTAGAACAGAACTAGAACAGAACTAGAACAGAACTAGAACAGAACTAGAACAGAACTAGAACAGAACTAGAACAGAACTAGAACAGAACTAGAACTAGAACAGAACTAGAACAGAACTAGAACAGAACTAGAACAGAACTAGAACAGAACTAGAACAGAACTAGAACAGAACTAGAACAGAACTAGAACAGAACTAGAACAGAACTAGAACAGAACTAGAACAGAACTAGAACAGAACTAGAAACAGAACTAGAACAGAACTAGAACAGAACTAGAACAGAACTAGACAGAACTAGAACTAGAACCTAGAACAGAACTAGAACAGAACTAGAACAGAACTAGAACAGAACTGAACAGAAACTAGAACAGAACTAGAACAGAAACTAGAACAGAACTAGAACAGACACTAAGAACAGAACTAGAACAGAACTAGAACAGAACTAGAACAGAACTAGAACAGAACTAGAAACAGACACTAGAACAGAACTAGAACAGAACTAGACAGAACTAGAACAGAACTAGAACACACCTAGAACACAACTAGAATACAACTGGAAAACAACTAGAACACAACTAGAATACAATTGGAAAACAACTAGACTACAAGTAGAACAAAAAGAAAAAACTATATCAAAACTGAACTATAGGTGAAATAAAAGTACATGATCGTAACTGTATTGCTAGGTTAGTTCCCATTTAATTAGTTTTTTCATTTGGGTACCTTTCTTGGGTACTTTATGCAAATCGCTTATTATTGGTTGTTGTTAGAAGTAAAATATGTGGTTTATTTTGTAAATATTTTTATAATGTTTTTTATTTCATATTTATCCTTATGTTTAGTTTATTACAAATAAATATAAATTACTTTAAAAACTAAAATACCATACATTTTCCCTTAAAACTAATTTTACTATTTATAAGTACAATTTGTTTTTTTTTAATTAAATAAATTTACATAAATAGTACCATAATAAGTACAAAGAAAATACAGTAAGTTTTTGGCTAAAATTAAACTAAACTATAAGATTTAAAATAAAACGTTTCACCACAATTTACACTTTTCCACAGGATTCATGGGACTACCTAAGGGACACTGAAATACCTCAGCAAATTCGGGCATATGCGAGAGCGTATAATTCAGCCTTAAACTATCTAAATCATGAGAATCATCTGTTAGGGCAAATGTTTCTTGCTGCGAAGAACCACAAAAGAATTGAGCAAATTGTAGGAAAAACAATTTACCATTGTGTTTAAGAAAGAGAGGATCTTTAATGAAAGTTCTCAAAGCCAAATGAGTGCCACTTATATCAGCTATGCGCTCGGTTAAATATTTAGTGGGCTGTTTACTAAGACAGGCAATGTTGTGTTGGAAATTTTTATTATTTATTATGGCTAGGGAATCTATATCATTATAATTACCAGCATAGTCATTTTCGAGAAATTTAGAATCAAAAGCATGAATTAGCTCATGACCCAAGGTATTGGCAAGATCACCAAATAGCAGAGAGGGCCAGAAACGATGATCATAGAAAGGTAGCTGTAGATAGGCAAAGGGTAAAATAATAAAATTAGCGGTACTGAAGTAATAGGGAGTAGAATCTAAATTGTCTAGGAAATTGGGCATATGAAGATTAAAAGTAAACCAAAAGGAATCAAACTTAGAAGGTGAAGCCAATAAACGTTGATGTTGAAAGAAATGCTTTAAAGACATTAAATGGTTAACATAAAAATTTTGTGTAACATTTAAATCGGCTATATATTCCAAATAAAAATGGCCGGAGGCATTCTTGGGCAGATTGCCTATATTTAAGGCTAAATACTTTAATTTTTTCTTTAAATACTGTATGCTATCCGAACTAAGTTGCATTTCATTACGATCTAAGATAAGAGAAAATTGCTCTTTTAATTGAGTGTATACTTGCATAATAACTTCATCACTTTGTGTTCTAGTGGGAGCATAATAAACCTGCTCATAGAGATAATTCATGGCTAAGGGAAAATGTTTACGCATATGCCTTAAACAGGAGGCATGATCAGAACCCTTGTCTATGATATTGTGTGTGTGAGATTGTAAATAATTGATGAAACGTGTTAGGGCATATAAGAATAAAGTCTTTTGTGAGCTATTATCAAGATAAGTTTTAATTTTCTCTATATTTAACAAATCATTAACAAATATTTGATCCGAAGGTTCTAGCGTAAAGTCAGCTAAAAGATATTCCCAATTAATGCTGGTAGTATTAGTTTGTACTAACTCTTTATAACTCAGCCATTCGGTTAAATCACACTCATTGTTTTCATCTACTATGGCATTGAGACAGGAAGTTTTTAATATATTTTCCAAATCCAACTCTAAATTACGGAAATCCATCTCCAATTTAGCAAACGAGTCATTGCTATAGATTTGTAAAATATCATAAATTTCTTGAGAGAATTTTACTCTTTCCATTAGATTATGAGGATCTATGCTTAGCATATAACGTGTGGCATTAAAACGCTCTATTTGTAAAGAGATAAAGAAACGGCTATTGGAGAAGAGATTAAGCTCTCTTAATGTTTGCAGCCAATTGCTTTGATTGTTAAACTGCAGATAACCCATTTCTCTTAGAGTAATAATATACTGCCTCCAAGAAGCTTTCTCTTTACTCTCACTCTGCAGACACACCTCTAGATATTGCTGCATTTTATGCTTAATCAAATCTCCTCTCAGTTTGACATCAGCAGTTGTAAATATTTGCTCAAATTTATCATTTAATTGTTGCTCTCCCATAGCCATAACAGTCTGTTGATCGGGATGTTGCTGCTGCCAGTTGCTGCAGGCGTAAGCATGAAAATTCTCACAGGGGTTAATGGCACGATTCATATGTGTGGCTATATGTTGCAAGTGTTTGACATTCACGTGCTCGTCGCAGTCGCGCGTTAGACAAGTTTTATTTAAATGCTCCCAATAGGCGAGTTCATTGGCGTTTAAAGTTGCCGGGCTTACAGCATAAGGGTGGGCTGTTATTAAAGCTGCTGGTTTAGTGGGTTTAGCCGCTATAAGAGCCCACAACAAAGTGCTGGCAAATGTTATCAGTTGTTTACTAAGCATTATGCTTTCTTATTTTGTTAAAACAAAATTTTATATTTAAAAATCACTTAATTTTTTTTATAACTTTAAACTTTAAGTTCTCTGTGTATTTTTAGTTAATTGCCAAATTTTTTGTTTTGCCAAAAGCATGTCCAATTTATTTTCAATTTTTTTAAAATCACTTTAATTTTTTTTCTTTGATTTAATAAATTTCCGTTTTATAATTATATATTCTCAATTTTCCGTTTTACGTCTTTTAGCTTTCGCTGCTCAAACACAACTGTTACACATTTCATTCACTAAAGTTTATAATTTCAATTCTTACGCTAGCGCTGCCTTAAGCTGAGCTTTAATTTCCCTTCTTATCGTAATTTTTTTTGTGAAATACGTTGTTTCAGCTTTTTTTATATTATTTTATTTTTTTTTGCAAGCAATGACAGTTTTAATAAAAATCTTATCACTTAATTGCTGCTACGATTCATAAAATTTTGGTTTAAAAGACACTGTTAAAATTTTCAAATAAAAATTAAATTTAAAAAAAAATTAAGTCTTAATTTATTTCACTTCACATAAAGAAACAAATATTTCGTTTAAAGTTCCTTAAAGTCCACATCAAAAGCTTTAAAATCTTATAAAAATAGCGTCAAAAACTTCAAGTTATCATAAGGCACCAAAGCTTTCAAGAAACCTGAACAAATGTCTCCAAACCATCTCTATTTTATTAATAGTTTTTCTAAGTATACAATTCTATTTTAAGCTCCATATCAATTTTTCTCTTCGCCACTTGTCACACAAATCTGCATTGCATATCACTTACACTTCAGGGTCGAGCACTTGATTGCTCAGCATAGTTTATCTCTTACTATAATAACGCACGAGCATTGTATTTATTCTATAAATAGTAAATATGACGCTCTATACTCGCTACCGGATGATCATGCCAAGACCGGTTTAATGCAGAGCGGACATCTATTAAAGTGGCCAAACTTTGGTATAATCATTCATGGAACCTTATAAAATATGCATATTCATCACACTTAGAGAAAAATTATATTTTTCAAAAGCTAGACAAAACAATAAACTATATACAAAATTAGACTATAGACTGGACTATATTCTAAACTATATACAAGACTGTAGACAAGACTATATACTAGACTATAGACTAGACTATAGACTAGACTATAGACTAGACTATAGACTAGACTATAGACTAGACTATAGACTAGACTATAGACTAGACTATAGACTAGACTATAGACTAGACTATAGACTAGACTATAGACTAGACTATAGACTAGACTATAGACTAGACTATAGACTAGACTATAGACTAGACTATAGACTAGACTATAGACTAGACTATAGACTAGACTATAGACTAGACTATAGACTAGACTATAGACTAGACTATAGACTAGACTATAGACTAGACTATAGACTAGACTATAGACTAGACTATAGACTAGACTATAGACTAGACTATAGACTAGACTATAGACTAGACTATAGACTAGACTATAGACTAGACTATAGACTAGACTATAGACTAGACTATAGACTAGACTATAGACTAGACTATAGACTAGACTATAGACTAGACTATAGACTAGACTATAGACTAGACTATAGACTAGACTATAGACTAGACTATAGACTAGACTATAGACTAGACTATGACTAGACTATGACTAGACTATGACTAGACTATGACTAGACTATGATAGACTATGACTAGACTATGACTAGACTATGACTAGACTATGACTAGACTATGACTAGACTATGACTAGACTATGACTAGACTATGACTAGACTATGACTAGACTATGACTAGACTATGACTAGACTATGACTAGACTATGACTAGACTATGACTAGACTATGACTAGACTATGACTAGACTATGACTAGACTATGACTAGACTATGACTAGACTATGACTAGACTATGACTAGACTATGACTAGACTATGACTAGACTATGACTAGACTATGACTAGACTATGACTAGACTATGACTAGACTATGACTAGACTATGACTAGACTATGACTAGACTATGACTAGACTATGACTAGACTATGACTAGACTATGACTAGACTATGACTAGACTATGACTAGACTATGACTAGACTATGACTAGACTATGACTAGACTATGACTAGACTATGACTAGACTATGACTAGACTATGACTAGACTATGACTAGATTATGACTAGACTATGACTAGACTATGACTAGACTATGACTAGACTATGACTAGACTATGACTAGACTATGACTAGACTATGACTAGACTATGACTAGACTATGACTAGACTATGACTAGACTATGACTAGACTATGACTAGACTATGACTAGACTATGACTAGACTATGACTAGACTATGACTAGACTATGACTAGACTATGACTAGACTATGACTAGACTATGACTAGACTATGACTAGACTATGACTAGACTATGACTAGACTATGACTAGACTATGACTAGACTATGACTAGACTATGACTAGACTATGACTAGACTATGACTAGACTATGACTAGACTATGACTAGACTATGACTAGACTATGACTAGACTATGACTAGATTATGACTAGACTATGACTAGACTATGACTAGACTATGACTAGACTATGACTAGACTATGACTAGACTATGACTAGACTATGACTAGACTATGACTAGACTATGACTAGACTATGACTAGACTATGACTAGACTATGACTAGACTATGACTAGATTATGACTAGACTATGACTAGACTATGACTAGACTATGACTAGACTATGACTAGACTATGACTAGACTATGACTAGACTATGACTAGACTATGACTAGACTATGACTAGACTATGACTAGACTATGACTAGACTATGACTAGACTATGACTAGACTATGACTAGACTATGACTAGACTATGACTAGACTATGACTAGACTATGACTAGACTATGACTAGACTATGACTAGACTATGACTAGACTATGACTAGACTATGACTAGACTATGACTAGACTATGACTAGACTATGACTAGACTATGACTAGACTATGACTAGACTATGACTAGACTATGACTAGACTATGACTAGACTATGACTAGACTATGACTAGACTATGACTAGACTATGACTAGACTATGAGTAGTCATATTTTGTAAGTTATAACACAAATTTCAAATTGTCCACTTTCTCTAATTGTAGTTTGATGTACCCTAAAAAATTAAAAAAATAAACTTAATAAGTCGTCTGCTACAATCATATAAAACAATGCGAAAAGTTTTTAACCCCTTTAGCAAATTAATTGTAATAAATTTTGTTTAATATTTATGCACATACATAACTCATACTATATTTTTTTTTTATTCTTTAGCGATTATTATAACAAATGATTATAATACACAATCATGTACAGAGAGCTGGAAACATATGAAATACAAGACCACTAAAATTGATAAGAAATATTAAAGCATATATTTTTTTTTTTTTTTTTGCTAAACAAGAAAGAGTATAATAAACATAATAAAGGGAATATGAAACGAAATGATTTAAATTGTATGACGCAATAATGCCTTGTAATTTACAGCGAAAGTTTCGAAGCGCAAAAACAACTGACAGATTTAAAGACTATATAGAAATATAATTGAAATATGTGACTTGATATGACAACTACAGTCTGTGTTTAAGTGTTCATATGTCTAAGTAAATGTCTACAGGAAGTCTAGTATCATGTAAAATGATTGATAAGTTCTCTACATGATTTAGATTTTTATTTGAAATATTTATAGATTTTGTAAATAGCTTTTTTATAATTATTAGTTTTTTTCATTAGAAATATTTGAAATTACTTGCTAGTTCTTAGTCTTGTATAAGAAGGTCGTATTTAATTTAGAATAAAACTTAAGATTTAATAGTTTTTTAACACCAGATTTGTTCACAAGTTATGAAAATATTGACTAATTGAGGGTAATAGTTAGATCTTTAAAAATATTCTATTTAACCATGCTAATCACCCCATTTAAGTTCTCTTAGAATAAGCTGAAATTCAGCGTGTGCTTAAAAAACGCTCAACAAAAGCCAGGCCCATTACCCCCTAAACGAATAAATATTATCAGTGTTTTGAAATACGTGCCATTTGTCTTTTAAATACAACAAGGTTAAAAACTTATAAAAAGTTTTATAATTAATTGTACTGCAACTACAATTCTATATTAAATTAAACTAAAAACCCCTTAACTGACTAAGTCTTTGAAACCCGAAAATTTGCAAATTAGTATAACTATTTCATCATGTTTCTTTAGCTTTAGTTTTTTAAACAAAAATATTTTTATCAATTTAATAGTTTGTTTTGGCGTTTTGCGGTTTATGTTCAGTGGTTTACTCAAAAACTCAAAAAAAAAAACTGACGCAACATGTTCCAAATTCTAAACTAAATGTCGGCAAATACTAGATAATTGTGGGTGCAGATTTTTATGGGAAAATTTTACTATATGTATTTATAAAAAAAACGACTTGGGATTTTCAAACATTATGTCAGGAGTTACGGAAATATTACAGATCTGGCCTGCAGAAAAAAACATCATGACGATACTACACTTTGAATAAGACTGTGGACTATAGTACAGGATTACTATAGACTAGAATATAGAATAGCCCATACACAAGATTATAGACTTGACTAGACAAGAGACTACAGTATAGACCGAAAACTAGATTATATATTAGACTAGAGAAATGACTATAGAATATAATATAGTCTAGACTATAGACTAGACTATAGACTAGACCATAGAATTAACTATATAATTGCCTACAGAATAGACTATAGACCAGACTATAGAGTAGATTATATACTGGACTAGACTATAGACTAGGCTATAGACTAGACTATAGACTAGACTATAGGCTAGACTATAGACTAGACTATAGACTAGACTATAGACTTGAATATAGACTAGACTATAGACTAGACTATAGACTAGACTATAGACTAGACTATAGGCTAGACTATAGACTAGACTATAGACTAGACTATAGACTAGACTATAGACTAGACTATAGACTAGACTATAGACTAGACTATAGACTAGACTATAGACTAGACTATAGACTAGACTAGATAGACTAGACTATAGACTAGACTATAGACTAGACTATAGACTAGACTATAGACTAGACTATAGACTAGACTATAGACTAAATTATAGACTAGACTATAGACTAGACTATAGACAACTATAGACTAAACTATAGACTAGACTATAGACTAGACTATAGACTAGACTATAGAATAGACTATAGACTAGACTAGACTAGACAATAGACTAGACTATAGACTAGACTATAGACTAGACTATAGACTAGACTATAGACTAGACTATAGACTAGACTATAGACTAGACTATAGACTAGACTATAGACTAGACCATAGACTAGACTATAGACTAGACTATAGACTAGACTATAGACTAGACTATAGACTAGACTATAGACTAGACTATAGACTAGACTATAGACTAGACTATAGACTTGACTATAGACTAGACTATAGACTAGACTATAGACTAGACTATAGACTAGACTATAGACTAGACTATAGACTAGACTATAGACTAGACTATAGACTAGACTATAGACTAGACTATAGACTAGACTATAGACTAGACTATAGACTAGAATATAGACTAGACTATAGACTAGACTAGACTATAGACTAGACTATACTAGACTATAGACTAGACTATAGACTAGACTATAGACTAGACTATAGACTAGACTATAGACTAGACTATAGACTAGACTATAGACTAGACTATAGACTAGACTATAGACTAGACTATAGACTAGACTATAGACTAGACTATAGACTAGACTATAGACTAGACTATAGACTAGACTATAGACTAGACTATAGACTAGACTATAGACTAGACTATAGACTAGACTATAGACTAGACTAGACTATAGACTAGACTATAGACTAGACTATAGACTAGACTATAGACTAGACTATAGACTAGACTATAGACTAGACTATAGACTAGACTATAGACTAGACTATAGACTAGACTATAGACTAGACTATAGACTAGACTATAGACGACTATAGACTAGACTTAGACTAGACTATAGACTAGACTATAGACTAGACTATAGACTAGACTATAGACTAGACTATAGACTAGACTATAGACTAGACTATAGACTAGACTATAGACTAGACTATACTAGACTATAGACTAGACTATAGACTAGACTATAGACTAGACTATAGACTAGACTATAGACTAGACTATAGACTAGACTATAGACTAGACTATAGACTAGACTATAGACTAGACTATAGACTAGACTATAGACTAGACTATAGACTAGACTATAGACTAGACTATAGACTAGACTATAGACTAGACTATAGACTAGACTATAGACTAGACTATAGACTAGACTATAGACTAGACTATAGACTAGACTATAGACTAGACTATAGACTAGACTATAGACTATAGACTAGACTATAGACTAGACTATAGACTACTAGACTAGACTATAGACTAGACTATAGACTAGACTATAGACTAGACTATAGACTAGACTATAGACTAGACTATAGACTAGACTATAGACTAGACTATAGACTAGACTATAGACTAGACTATAGACTAGACTATAGACTAGACTATAGACTAGACTATAGACTAGACTATAGACTAGACTATAGACTAGACTATAGACTAGACTATAGACTAGACTATAGACTAGACTATAGACTAGACTATAGACTAGACTAAAGAATAGACTATAGACTAGACTATAACCAGATTATAGACTAGACTATAGACTAGACTTTAGACTAGACTATAGACTAGACTATAGACTAGACTATACAAACTAGACTATACTATTAGACTATAGACTATACTAGAGACTAGACTATAGACTTAGACTAGACTATATACTAGACCATAGACTAGGCCATAGACTAGACCATAGACTAGACCATAGACTGGACTATAGTCTATAGTCTAGTTTATTTATTTCAATTCAATTTCGCAATATTTTGTAATTTATAACTGATTTCGTCTTTCATAATGCAACACTTTATTGCACTATATTAAAATCTAATAATTTATTCTTCTAATCGAAATCGTGGGAAATAATTGACACATGTCAAAATTAAATACGTTGAGTACATTTAAATAATTAACAAATTCATATAAAGAATCTGCTTAAATCTACGTTTTAAACAAACCTTTTTATTCTCTGCTAAAATACTTGGAAATTTCTGATTACTGCTACAAGAAAATATAAATTAAATAAACTTAAATTAATTTCAGTGATAATAAACCCATAGAAAGACACTACAGTTAGCACAATTCAAGAAAGACGACTGAAAGTCGTGTAATCAAATTAACCTCACGTGTCAGCCGCTGTTTAACAAAAAAAATTGTAATCAGCAGCAATAAATAAGAAGAATTTTTTAGATAGGAATATTTTAAACATATGAAGACAATGAATTTTAATGTCGTATACAAGGAATGAATCTATAAAGATCATAAATATATTTAAAGATGGTTTTTGGAAATTTACATACTTGTCAACATGTTGTATTACTACACCCACAATGTCATTTTACACACATGCATAAGTATGTATATTTAAATTGTTGTATCTGTTGTACAGTTGTTTTGATTTTTATTTTATTTTTTTACTTGTAAAATGATTTAATTTCAAATTCTTCGTTTAACATCATGTCTCAGATTTCAAATGATTTTTATTGCTGGGTTTTTTCCTGAGTTTTCTTTTCTTCCCTCCTGCTGTGAGTTGATCTGTCATCAGTAGGAATTTTCTTATTGGTTTTGAAATGTCTGCGTATGATCTATGTGTGTCTGTGTTTTCAAGTGTTTATGTGTAAATGTTGGGGTTATACCAATACAAACAGTAATCACACATGCTCCCCCTTTTTTCTTATTCCAACAAATACTCATACATTTATAGTAGAATTAACAAGTTCCTTTTAAACAACAAATACAAACACACAATACAGTAGGTATAAGTAAAGGATATGAAACTTGTTTAAACAAGAATCAGGAAAAGTGTTTTGTATCTAGAAGTCTGCTGACGGTAATTCAATTAACTACAGATTTTTGTTCATTCTAGTTCAGTTTTAGTTCAGTTTTAGTTCGGTTCTAGTTCAGTTCTAGTTCAGTTCTAGTTCAGTTCTAGTTCAGTTCTAGTTCAGTTCTAGTTCAGTTCTTGTTCAGTTCTAGTTCAGTTCTAGTTCAGTTCTAGTTCAGTTCTAGTTCAGTTCTAGTTCAGTTCTAGTTCAGTTCTAGTTCAGTTCTAGTTCAGTTCTAGTTCAGTTCTAGTTCAGTTCTAGTTCAGTTCTAGTTCAGTTCTAGTTCAGTTCTAGTTCAGTTCTAGTTCAGTTCTAGCTCAGTTCTAGCTCAGTTCTAGTTCAGTTCTAGTTCAGTTCTAGTTCAGTTCTAGTTCAGTTCTAGTTCAGTTCTAGTTCAGTTCTAGTTCAGTTCTAGTTCAGTTCTAGTTCAGTTCTAGTTCAGTTCTAGTTCAGTTCTAGTTCAGTTCTAGTTCAGTTCTAGTTCAGTTCTAGTTCAGTTCTAGTTCAGTTCTAGTTCAGTTCTAGTTCAGTTCTAGTTCAGTTCTAGTTCAGTTCTAGTTCAGTTCTAGTTCAGTTCTAGTTCAGTTTCTAGTTCAGTTCTAGTTCAGTTCTAGTTCAGTTCTAGTTCAGTTCTAGTTCAGTTTCTAGTTCAGTTCTAGTTCAGTTCTAGTTCAGTTCTAGTTCAGTTCTAGTTCAGTTCTAGTTCAGTTTCTAGTTCAGTTCTAGTTCATTCTAGTTCAGTTCTAGTTCAGTTCTAGTTCAGTTCTAGTTCAGTTCTAGTTCAGTTCTAGTTCAGTTTCTAGTTTCAGTTCTAGTTCAGTTCTAGTTCAGTTCTAGTTCAGTTCTAGTTCAGTTCTAGTTCAGTTCTAGTTCAGTTCTAGTTCAGTTCTAGTTCAGTTCTAGTTCAGTTCTAGTTCAGTTCTAGTTCATTCTAGTTCAGTTCTAGTTCAGTTCTAGTTCAGTTCTAGTTCAGTTCTAGTTCAGTTCTAGTTCAGTTCTAGTTCAGTTCTAGTTCAGTTCTAGTTCAGTTCTAGTTCAGTTCTAGTTCAGTTCTAGTTCAGTTCTAGTTCAGTTCTAGTTTCAGTTCTAGTTCAGTTCTAGTTCAGTTCTAGTTCAGTTCTAGTTCAGTTCTAGTTCATTCAGTTCAGTTCTAGTTCAGTTTCTAGTTCAGTTCTAGTTCAGTTCTAGTTCAGTTCTAGTTCAGTTCTATTCAGTTCTAGTTCAGTTCTAGTTCAGTTCTAGTTCAGTTCTAGTTCAGTTCTAGTTCAGTTCTAGTTCAGTTCTAGTTCAGTTCTAGTTCAGTTCTGGTTCAGTTCTAGTTCAGTTCTAGTTCAGTTCTAGTTCAGTTCTAGTTCAGTTCTAGTTCAGTTCTAGTTCAGTTCTAGTTCAGTTTCTAGTTCAGTTCTAGTTCAGTTCTATTTCATTCTAGTTCAGTTCTAGTTCATTCTAGTTTGTTCTTTTCAGTTCTAGTTCAGTTTCTAGTTCAGTTCTAGTTCAGTTCTAGTTTCAGTTTCTAGTTCAGTTCTAGTTCAGTTCTAGTTCAGTTCTAGTTCAGTTCTAGTTCAGTTCTAGTTCAGTTCTAGTTCAGTTCTAGTTCAGTTCTAGTTCAGTTCTAGTTCAGTTCTAGTTCAGTTCTAGTTCATTCTAGTTCAGTTCTAGTTCAGTTCTAGTTCAGTTCTAGTTCAGTTCTAGTTCAGTTCTAGTTCAGTTCTAGTTCAGTTCTAGTTCAGTTCTAGTTCAGTTCTAGTTCAGTTCTAGTTCAGTTCTAGTTCAGTTCTAGTTCAGTTTCTAGTTCAGTTCTAGTTCAGTTCTAGTTCAGTTCTAGTTCAGTTCTAGTTCAGTTCTAGTTCAGTTCTAGTTCAGTTCTAGTTCAGTTCTAGTTCAGTTCTAGTTCAGTTCTAGTTCAGTTCTAGTTCAGTTCTAGTTCAGTTCTAGTTCAGTTCTAGTTCAGTTCTAGTTCAGTTCTAGTTCAGTTCTAGTTCAGTTCTAGTTCAGTTCTAGTTCAGTTCTAGTTCAGTTTAGTTCAGTCTAGTTCAGTTCTAGTTCAGTTCTAGTTCAGTTCTAGTTCAGTTCTAGTTCAGTTCTAGTTCAGTTCTAGTTCAGTTCTAGTCAGTTCTAGTTCAGTTCTAGTTCAGTTCTAGTTCAGTTCTAGTTCAGTTCTAGTTCAGTTCTAGTTCAGTTCTAGTTCAGTTCTAGTTCAGTTCTAGTTCAGTTCTAGTTCAGTTCTAGTTCAGTTCTAGTTAGTTCTAGTTCAGTTCTAGTTCAGTTCTAGTTCAGTCAGTTCAGTTCAGTCTTCTAGTTCAGTTCTAGTTCAGTTCTAGTTCAGTTCTAGTTCAGTTCTAGTTCAGTTCTAGTTCAGTTCTAGTTCAGTTCTAGTTCAGTTCTAGTTCAGTTCTAGTTCAGTTCAGTCAGTTCTAGTTCAGTTCTAGTTCAGTTCTAGTTCAGTTCTAGTTCAGTTCCTAGTTCAGTTCTAGTTCAGTTCTAGTTCAGTTCTAGTTCAGTTCTAGTTCAGTTCTAGTTCAGTTGTAGTTCAGTTTCTGTTCAGTTCTAGTTCAGTTCTAGTTCAGTTCTAGTTTGTTCTAGTTTAGTTCTATTTCAGTTCTTGTTTAGTTCTAGTTTAGTTCTAGTTTAGTTCTAGTTTATTTCTAGTTCAGTTCTAGTTTAGTTCTAGTTTAGTTCTAGTTTAGTTCTCGTTCAGTTCTAGTTCCAGTTTCAGTTCTAGTTCCAGTTCCAGTTCTAGTTCAAAATATTTCTACTCTATATACCTCCTTATTTTCAATAGCTCACATACATATATAAATGCCAGACAGACATATATATCGATATTACTGACATTTCAGCGACCATAGCACAACACCAAGAACAGCAATAGTACTCAAAGTAGAAATAAAGAATCTTAATATTGAAGACATATAAAAACAAACTAACTAACAACAACTCCTTACTACAAATAGAGGAAAAAAATCAGGAGGAAAATCAACAATGTTTATAAACTTGAGATACATATTTGCAACAGTATTAAATAAACGAAACAATACAGAACCCAGCAGTTCGACAAAGAGCCAATGCATCCGAAAAAGAGAGTGATTTCTACTAACAACTAACCATCTGATTGGTTCTAATTCGTCTTTCGTCTGTAAACGAGTGAAGATCGTCATTTTAGTATCCCCTTTGTAAGCGAGAGAGTAGACACTTAAAAAACCAACTTAAACTTTTTCTAATTCGTCTTTCGTCACGGATGTACTCTCTGTAAACGAGTGAAGATCGTCATTTTAGTATCCCCTTTGTAAGCGAGAGAGTAGACACTTAAAAAACCAACTTAAGCTTTTTGTCATCTCTTCGTAATCTATGGGGTGGAAATTGACTTACTCGTAGGACAAGCACATGTTGAAATAGCTAGTCACCTGGGCAGTCGGTGGCTAAGGGTAACTTTAAGTGGTAGGTTAAGTAGGTAGTTCGGGACTGTCCGGCCGAATTGCTGGGGAAACAACAAAACGTGTACACCTACTTACACTTCCACACACATACAAAAAAAATCCTTTCAAGTAATAGTTACTTTCTCCCCTTTAAAAAATAACTGTTAAACAGAAGAGGGTAAGCATGTATAGGTGAGTCAGTTATAAGGACATTAAGAACTAGAGTTAAATGTACTAACATGAATGCTAGAATGTATTTGATTATGAAAGAAAAACGTCACGTTCTGTTTTATGTATGAGTGAAAGTAAGTAAATACTATGTACATAAATATGTTTCAGCAGAAAAAAGTGAAAAGTGTAAAATAATAACAAAAACTTCAACAACATCAAATCCATCAAGTATGAATCAAACATTCCTGCCACAACATCACACATATTTATGTATGTAAGTCTGTAACTGTTAAAGGTTTTAAAAGTTTAAAGTGTTTTAAAGGTATTTTCTTTAAAAATATATACACATTTACAGACTGTGGCATACATTTATGCATATTTTACTCAGTTATTAAGGTATTTTTGTGCGGTTTTGTGTGTTCCGTTTTAAAAGTTTATTAAATAAAATCTTGAGTTGATTTTTCCCTTGTTGTTTATTTACATTAACGCATAAGTTTTTAAAAGGTTGGAGATGTTACAAACTGGTGTGAAATGTGAAACATTTTCATAACTAAGCTAAACAGAATTGAACTGAACTAGAACTGAACTAGAACTGAACTAGAACTGAACTAGAACTGAACTAGAACTGAACTAGAACTGAACTAGAACTGAACTAGAACTGAACTAGAACTGAACTAGAACTGAACTAGAACTGAACTAGAACTGACTAGAACTGAACTAGAACTGAACTAGAACTGAACTAGAACTGAACTAGAACTGAACTAGAACTGAACTAGAACTGAACTAGAACTGAACTAGAACTGAACTAGAACTGAACTAGAACTGAACTAGAACTGAACTAGAACTGAACTAGAACTGAACTAGAACTGAACTAGAACTGAACTAGAACTGAACTAGAACTGAACTAGAACTGAACTAGAACTGAACTAGAACTGAACTAGAACTGAACTAGAACTGAACTAGAACTGAACTAGAACTGAACTAGAACTGAACTAGAACTGAACTAGAACTGAACTAGAACTGAACTAGAACTGAACTAGAACTGAACTAGAACTGAACTAGAACTGAACTAGAACTGAACTAGAACTGAACTAGAACTGAACTAGAACTGAACTAGAACTGAACTAGAACTGAACTAGAACTGAACTAGAACTGAACTAGAACTGAACTAGAACTGAACTAGAACTGAACTAGAACTGAACTAGAACTGAACTAGAACTGAACTAGAACTGAACTAGAACTGAACTAGAACTGAACTAGAACTGAACTAGAACTGAACTAGAACTGAACTAGAACTGAACTAGAACTGAACTAGAACTGAACTAGAACTGAACTAGAACTGAACTGAACTAGAACTAGAACTGAACTGAATAGAACTGAACTAGAACTGAACTAGAACTGAACTAGAACTGAACTAGAACTGAACTAGAACTGAACTAGAACTGAACTAGAACTGAACTAGAACTGAACTAGAACTGAACTAGAACTGAACTAGAACTGAACTAGAACTGAACTAGAACTGAACTAGAACTGAACTAGAACTGAACTAGAACTGAACTAGAACTGAACTAGAACTGAACTAGAACTGAACTAGAACTGAACTAGAACTGACTAGAACTGAACTAGAACTGAACTAGAACTGAACTAGAACTGAACTAGAACTGAACTAGAACTGAACTAGAACTGAAACTGAACTGAACTAGAACTGAACTAGAACTGAACTAGAACTGAACTAGAACTGAACTAGAACTGAACTAGAACTGAACTAGAACTGAACTAGAACTGAACTAGAACTGAACTAGAACTGAACTAGAACTGAACTAGAACTGAACTAGAACTGAACTAGAACTGAACTAGAACTGAACTAGAACTGAACTAGAACTGAACTAGAACTGAATTAGAACTGAACTAGAACTGAACTAGAACTGAACTAGAACTGAACTAGAACTGAACTAGAACTGAACTAGAACTGAACTAGAACTGAACTAGAACTGAACTAGAACTGAACTAGAAACTGAACTAGAACTGAACTAGAACTGAACTAGACTGAACTAGAACTGACTAGAACTGAACTAGAACTGAACTAGAACTGAACTAGAACTGAACTAGAACTGAACTAGAACTGAACTAGAACTGAACTAGAACTGAACTAGAACTGAACTAGAACTGAACTAGAACTGAACTAGAACTGAACTAGAACTGAACTAGAACTGAACTAGAACCTGAACTAGAACTGAACTAGAACTGAACTAGAACTGAACTAGAACTGAACTAGAACTGAACTAGAACTGAACTAGAACTGAACTAGAACTGAACTAGAACTGAACTAGAAGCTGAACTAGAACTGAACTAGAACTGAACTAGAACTGAACTAGAACTGAACTAGAACTGAACTAGAACTGAACTAGAACTGAACTAGAACTGAACTAGAACTGAACTAGAACTGAACTAGAACTGAACTAGAACTGAACTAGAACTGAACTAGAACTGAACTAGAACTGAACTAGAACTGAACTAGAACTAGAACTAGAATGAACTAGAACTGAACTAGAAAACGAACTAGAACTGAACTAGAACTGAACTAGAACTGAACTAGAACTGAACTAGAACTGAACTAGAACTGAACTAGAACTGAACTAGAACTGAACTAGAACTGAACTAGAACTGAACTAGAACTGAACTAGAACTGAACTAGAACTGATCTAGAACTGAACTAGAACTGAACTTGAACTCAACTAGAACTCGACTAGGACACAACTGGAACTATGGCTGAACTGAACTAGATCTCAACTAGAACTCAACTGGAACTATAACTTAACTGATCTAGTATTTAATTAGAACTGATTAACATTTTTGACTGGTTTCAGTCCTTACAACAAACACACAAGTATTTGTACATGCGTAAATAAAACCAAACAAACAATAATAACTTCATCGTTGATTTTATTTGTTGTTTTTTTTTTATTCTCACATATATCATATTTATGATTTTATTGTTGTTGTTGTCCTAAGACTGTCAAAAAATTTGAAAATTATTTACTTTGATATGTTGACAGTTTTTGTTGATTTTGCCTTAAGGGGAGCAAACAAATAAAAAATATGCACACTCTAAACAGTGCTTTCCTGGTGGTAATAAAATTTATAATTCAATGATATCAAATCGGTACGAATATGTATGTATGTGTTGGTTGGAAAAACAACAGCGATATTAAGAAAATATAGAATAATATTAATTTGTTTTTGGTTTTATTTTCTTCCTGTTTTTCTTGCTGTGCTGACTGCAGGACATGAATTTTAAAATTTTTTTATTATTTTAGTAAGAAAGAAATATCATAAGTCTATTTACTTTAAATTTAATCAATTTTTGTGGATGAAAATAAAAATATTAAATTAAATTTTTGTTTTATTATTTTGTTACATATGAAAAAAATACAGTTCGTTTAAAATGCTAAGCCTTGACATAATAATTACAAAAGTAAGTTGTGGTTAAAGTTTGAAGTGTTTATGAAAAAGGTGACCAACTATTAAAGCTTTATTTGGTCATGTTACAGAGTTCTAATCTAATTCGTGATTAGTTGTTGTACTAGAGGCAAAATAACTATTTTTGTTATTTATAATTTATCTACCCTTTTTTTATTTTTCCTTTAAGTTCCAACCCATTTGACTTTCATAATCTGGTCTCTCATCATTAGTTTTCATATCAGTTTTTTGTTCTCATTTCCGTCTGTTTGTTTGTTTTGCTCATACATTTGATAGTTTGTAACAAATATATTTTAGTTCCATATAAGTTACTCAGTTTTTCAACCTCCGTTAGAGTTGTGGTGCAAATAGTTACAAAAACTTGATGTTTTATGTTGCCGTTATTCACATTTTTTTCTGCCACTGTTGTTGTTGAATGAAGTCATACCAAACATGCCACAAATTTGTAACTTTTAAGTATTTATTACCTTTAGGTACTCTAGCGACCTCAAAAAAATAAAACGGGGAAAATCCTTAAATAAAAGCACTTCACAAAAGCAAAATACAAACATTTCCAGAAAACAAAACGCATCAAAATAAAAGTTTTATTCAATATAATTTATTAAATGTTGTTGGATGTTTTCAGAACTTTCGATAGTCCATAGAAATGGAAAAAAGATAAATATGTAAACTGATGACACTAAATGCACCAACTGAAATAGACTAGACTATAGACTAGACTATAGACTAGACTATAGACTAGACTATAGACTAGACTATAGACTAGACTATAGACTAGACTATAGACTAGACTATAGACTAGACTATAGACTAGACTATAGACTAGACTATAGACTAGACTATAGACTAGACTATAGACTAGACTATAGACTAGACTATAGACTAGACTACAGACTAGACTATAGACTAGACTATAGACTAGACTATAGACTAGACTATAGACTAGACTATAGACTAGACTATAGACTAGACTATAGACTAGACTATAGACTAGACTATAGACTAGACTATAGACTAGACTATAGACTAGACTATAGACTAGACTATAGACTAGACTATAGACTAGACTATAGACTAGACTAGACTAGACTATAGACTAGACTATAGACTAGACTATAGACTAGACTATAGACTAGACTATAGACTAGACTATAGACTAGACTATAGACTAGACTATAGACTAGACTATAGACTAGACTATAGACTAGACTATAGACTAGACTAGACTAGACTATAGACTAGACTATAGACTAGACTATAGACTAGACTATAGACTAGACTATAGACTAGACTATAGACTAGACTATAGACTAGACTATAGACTAGACTATAGACTAGACTATAGACTAGACTATAGACTAGACTATAGACTAGACTATAGACTAGACTATAGACTAGACTATAGACTAGACTATAGACTAGACTATAGACTAGACTATAGACTAGACTATAGACTAGACTATAGACTAGACTAGACTAGACTATAGACTAGACTATAGACTAGACTATAGACTAGACTATAGACTAGACTATAGACTAGACTATAGACTAGACTATAGACTAGACTATAGACTAGACTATAGACTAGATTATAGACTAGATTATAGACTAGACTATAGACTAGACTATAGACTAGACTATAGACTAGACTATAGACTAGACTATAGACTAGACACTATAGACTAGACTATAGACTAGACTATAGACTAGACTATAGACTAGACTATGAATAGACATAGACTCCGGACTTACTAGACTAGACTATAGACTAGGACCTATAGACTAACATAGACTAGACTATAGACTAGACTATAGATAGACTATAGACTAGGACTATAGACTAGACTATAGACTAGACTATAGACTAGACTATAGAACTAGACTATAGACTAGACTATAGACTAGACTATAGACTAGACTATAGACTAGACTATAGACTAGACTATAGACTAGACTATAGACTAGACTATAGATAGACTATAGACTAGACTATAGACTAGACTAGAGACTAGACTATAGACTAGACTATAGACTAGACTATAGACTAGACTAGATACTAGACTATAGACTAGACTATAGACTAGACTATAGACTAGACTATAGACTAGACTATAGACTAGACTATAGACTAGACTATAGGACTAGACTATAGACTAGACCTAAGACTAGACTATAGACTAGACTATAGACTAGACTATAGACTAGACTATGGACTAGACTATAGACTAGACTATAGACTAGACTATAGACTAGACTATAGACTAGACTATAGACTAGACTATAGACTAGACCATAGACTAGACCATAGACTAGACTATAGACTAGACTATAGACTAGACTAGACTATAGACTAGACTATAGACTAGACTATAGACTAGACTATAGACTAGACTATAGACTAGACTATAGACTAGACTATAGACTAGACTATAGACTAGACTATAGACTAGACTATAGACTAGACTATAGACTAGACTATAGACTAGACTATAGACTAGACTATAGACTAGACTATAGACTAGACTATAGACTAGACTATAGACTAGACTATAGACTAGACTATAGACTAGACTATAGACTAGATAGACTAGACTATAGACTAGACTATAGACTAGACTATAGACTAGACTATAGACTAGACTATAGACTAGACTATAGACTAGACTATAGACTAGACTAGACTATAGACTAGACTATAGACTAGACTATAGACTAGACTATAGACTAGACTATAGACTAGACTATAGACTAGACTATAGACTAGACTATAGACT
Organism: Lucilia sericata; assembly: GCF_015586225.1. NCBI lineage: Eukaryota > Metazoa > Arthropoda > Insecta > Diptera > Calliphoridae > Lucilia > Lucilia sericata. The sequence goes on along the minus strand of NW_023995558.1, from coordinate 29,604 downwards.
AACTATAGACTAGACTATAGACTAGACTATAGACTAGACTATAGACTAGACTATAGACTAGACTATAGACTAGACTATAGACTAGACTATAGATTAGACTATAGACTAGACTATAGACTAGACTATAGACTAGACTATAGACTAGACTATAGACTAGACTATAGACTAGACTATAGACTAGACTATAGACTAGACTATAGACTAGACTATAGACTAGACTATAGACTAGACTATAGAATAGACTATGGACTAGACTAGATTATAGACTATACTATAGACCATACTAAAGACTATACTATAGACTAGACTATATACTATACTATAGACTAGACTATATACTAGACTATAGAATAGACTATGGAATAGACTATAGAATAGACTATAGACTAGACTATAGACTAGACTATAGACTAGGCTATAGATTAGACTATAGACTAGACTATAGACTAGACTATATACTAGACTATAGACAAGACTATACAAAACTCCTTATAATATGTTGTGCTATTTAACAAAATATGTACATTTTCATTCAAAGTCAAATAATATGGTTTTCAATGAAAATTCTTTAATTAAAAAAGATTTTCTTTTTTTAGCATGAAGATTTCTTTTGACTTTGTAAAAATTAATAAATGAAAAGAATATCCAGCTTTTGATTCTTTACAAATGTCTACCTTGCAGTGTCTTTTTACTGGTGTTTTTGTCATACAAAACATCTTATAGTGTCCCATTTTGGAAGAGATCCTTTTTATACCAAAGGTCGAGTTTTGAGAAGCCTTTGCTCTTGAATACAATTTAACACTTTGTGCATATAGAAGTATGAAAAGAACAAGTTTTTTATAATTAACAAGAGTATGTGTTATATTTGTAAGTTAATTAAAAGCTTATGTTTTCATAACAAGGACTTTGAAAGGATTAAGAAGACACAAACAGTTCCTTAATATTAGTATAACACTGGTGATAGTGGTTTTAAATAATTTTCTTTTCTGTTTGTTTCTTTAGCTTACCAATAGTTTGTTTTATTTGAATAAAATGAACTCAAGTAAGCGAGGAACTGTTTAAGCCTACTTTTGTGCTTTTAATGCTTTAATATGATTTTTTGGTTTTATTAAGTAAAAAATATTTCTGTTCAAATTGCACTGTTGTGTAAACCATAATGTGAAAAATTAAATGCATAGTGATGGCTGTATAAGCACAAGGGATGGTAGGCTAAGGATTTGAAGTGGAGATTAACTGGTAAAATTTGTATTATTGTTTTGTCTATTGTCTACATAAATATTCTGCATTGGAGATGTTCTAGTTTGTTATGGATCAATTTCTGTAAAAGTGATCGATAGTAACTTTTTATATAAACGATCGTTGGGTGTCACTTTCATTAGAAGTTATTCCTTCTAAAAAAAGTGATCTTTAGTAATATCTATAGTGATCTCTATTGACCAAAATCTACAAAAGTGACGATTTTTAATTACAAATATGTTTTTTTTTATATCAAGAGTGATTTGCAATAATCTCTTTCCATAAAAGTGAACTTTAGTGATCCTCGATCAGAGAGCTTGTCAATAATCTCCTTATGTAAAAGTGATCTGTGGTAATCCCTTTACATAAAAGTAATCTGCAGTGATATATCAATGTAAAAGTGATCTTCAGTGATCATTTTCTATAAAAAAGATGTCAAGTGAACAATTCTACTAAAGTGATCTTAGGTAATAATTTTTTATAAAAAAAGTAATCTTAGGTAACCACTTGTTATAAAAGTCCTATACAGTCCTATCTTCAATGATCACCTTATATAATAAAGATCAGCTATGATCACTTTGTATAACAATGATATGAAGTGATCACTTTCTATAAAAACGATTTAAAGTGATATTATTAACCTAAAATGATCTTACTATAAGAGTGTTTTTCTCTGATCACTTTCTGTCAAAGTGATCTGCAGTGGGTATGTACTAAAATAATATTAGTAAACTACTTGACATAAGAGTGATTTGCAGTGATCACTTTCTATAATAATGATCTGTAGTGGTATCTGTCTTCTATTCTTCGGTAATCACTTTCTAAAAAGGTGATCTGCAGTGATCACTTGGCAAAACTTAATCTGCAGTAATCACATTCTATAAAAGTGATCTCCACTAATCATTTCTACTAAAGTGGTTTTAGTTATTCACTTGATATAAGTGTAATATGCAGTTATCACTATCTTTAATAATGATGTGTAATGATATCCTTTTTAGGTGATCTTGACAACCTGCTACAAGAGTGATCTACTTTCTATAAAAGTTATCTGCATAGATCTTATCTCTATTTTACACATTCCGTAAAAGTGATATTTAGTAAACACTTTTAATAAATGTTATCTATAGTGATCAATATTGCTGTGTAGTGATCATTTTCCATAATAATTTTCTAAAAATGATCACTAGTGATCTTTCTATCTTTTTCCTAAAACGATCTTTCTATAAAAGTGTTTTTCGGTGATCATTTTCTATAAAAGTGATTAGCAGAGATCACTTTCTATAAAAGTGATCTGCAGTGATCTGTAGTATCTTTCTCCTTAAATAATCTGCATTTATCTATATAGAAGTGATCTTAGGCGACCACCTGCTAACAGTGTTCACATTTTATAAAAGTTATCTGCATAGATCTTATCTCTACTTTGCACATTCTGTTAAAGTGATATTTAGTAAACAATTTTAAAAAAATGTTATCTATAGTGATCAGTATTGCTGTATAGTGATCATTTTCCATAATGATTTTCTAGAAATGATCACTAGTGATCTTTCTATCTTTTTCCTAAAACGACCTTTCTATAAAAGTGTTTTTCGGTGATCATTTTCTATAAAAGTGATATGCAGTCATCACTCTATATAAAAGTAATCTGCCGTGATCACTTTCTATAAAAGTGATTTGCAGTGATCTTTCTCCTTAAGTAATCTGCATTAATCTATATAGAAGAGATCTTAGGCGACCTCCTGCTACCAGTGTGATCTACAGTACTCACTTTCTATAAAATGTATATGCAGTAATCTGATCTCTACTTAGCACTTACTGTAAAAGTGATCTTTAGGAAGCAATTTCTAATAAAGTTTTCTAAATTCATCAATATTCTTTAATTGATCAATAGTGATCACTTTCTATAGAAATGATACAAGATGATGAAAGTCACTAAAGATCTTGTTGCCTTTGTTAAAATTTACTCTATTGTGATCATTTTCCAAACTGTTTCTTTCTAAAAATTATCACTACTGATCAATTTCTATAAAACTGACCATTATCCCATATCAAACTATCCCCCAATTTTGCAAATAAAAACATAAATAAAATATTTTTTCAACATAATTTCTTTCTTCGCACTTTTCTTCTCATACTTCTCTCATTTTCATGCATACAACTGTCAACCAGGGAAAATATTTAATATTAATTTTTCATTACATCAACATCATCATACAATAAAACCTCAATGGTTTCTGTATGACATGACAATTAACATACGACCAAATGAAAGTGAAAACAGTCTCAACAACCACAAGATATATATATAAAAAAAAACAAAAAACTGATTAAAATTTTTACAATAAATTTTTTTCTTTCTTTTAAATCTTATACAACAGCCAGATTTAATTGCTACTTTAGCGCCAGCAATGATAATTTATGGTCTTGTTAATAAATCAATTTAAAAAAGCATATATTTGAATTAAAATTTGTTTGTATTTACTTTTAAATAATCGCCATTAAAAAATATATAGATATTCCGGGTATATAAAGTGTTTAAATTTTTTATTAAATTTTTTTTTTTTTTTTTTAATCTTCCACAGCTGATATGTTCAATTTATCAATTTGATTTTTATTCGTTTCTATTCTATAAAGCTTTTGGCAAGCTCTTAGCTTTCGCATCAAAACTGTTTTAAAGTTCAAGCAGTTTAATTACTGCACTCTTAAATATTTCAATTCAACCATTAAGTAGTAAAAAAAAAGAATATTTAAAATAATGCGTCATTGAAATTTTTAATACGAATTTTTGTTTCTCGTATAATTTTTAAATATTTTTTTTTTGCTATAAAATGTAAACAAACCATAACTTTTTTTAAACAAATGATTGATAAGCTTAATCAAATATGTTTTAAAGGCGTGATTTATATTAATGAACTCTTCATATCTCTAAATATTTAGGCTTGAATCCGGCCTCTTTAGTGATATCAAGACAAGCTAAACTTTTTCATGTTAACAGGGGAGAGGAAAGTGATCGCATTTTATAGAAGTGATATGTGGTGATCACTTCATAATTTCATTATTAATGATCACTTTATGAAAAAAGTAAAGATCACTTTAACTTTGTAATAAAATTAAGTGATTTTTATATAAGATTGATCAATATTGATTTGTGATCTATAGTGAGAACTTTCGATGTAAGTGATAAATAATCATCAGTTTTCAGAAATGTACAGTTTCTATAAAAGTGATCAATATAAATGTATTTCTATATAAGACCTAATAAGGCCTTACTTTCTATAAAACTGATAAATAATGATCAAGATCATTTTATATGCAAGTGATCAGTGGTCACTACATTCTATTAAAGTGATCAGTGGATATCAGTTTAAATAAAAGTGCTCTTGTATTGACATTTATTATATATCGATTGTAATCAATAGTGATTGCTTTTAATAAAAGTGGCCAGTAGTAATTACTTATTATAAAAGTGATCAGTTGTGACCCATAGTGATCATATTTTTTAACAAATTATTAAAAGCTACAGATCACTTTCTGCAAAAGTGATGAGTGGTGGTCACTTTCCATAAAAGTGATCAGTATTGTCCACTTTCTGTAGAAGTGATCTCTATTGATCACTGTCTATAAAAGTGATCTGTATTGATAACTGTCTATTAAAGTGTTCTCTATTGATCACGGTCTTTAAAAGTGATCTGTATTTATAACAGTATATAAAAGTGATCTAAATCCATCACTTTCTATTAATGTTATCTGAATTTTCTATAAGAGTGATCTGTATTGATCTCTTTCTATAAAAGTGATCTGTATTGATCACTTTCTATAAAAGTGATCTGTATTGATATATTTCTACAAAAATGGTCTGCATTGATCACTTTCTATAAAAGTGATTGGCCGTCTATAACAGAGATCTGCATTAATCGCTTTCTATAAAACTGACCTGTATTGATCGCTTTCTTTAAAAGTGATCTCTATTGATCACCTGCTATAAAAGTGATTTGTAATGTTCGCTGTCTATAAAAGTGATCTGTATTGATCACTTTCTATAAAAGTGATCTGTATTGATCTCCTTCTATAAAAGTGATCTGTATTGATCACTTTCTCCAAGAGTGTCTGTATTGATCACTTTCTCCAAGAGTGTCTGTACTGATCACTATCTACAAAATTGATCTGTATTGATCATTTTCTATAAAGATGATCTATGTTGATCACTTTCTATAAAAGTGATCTATATTGATCGCCTTCTACAAAAGTAATCTGTATTTATCACTTTCTACAAATTCATATGTAGTGATCGCATTCTATAATAGTGATCTGTCGTGATCAGTTTTTATTAAAGTTGCTGTATATAAATTAGTTGTTGTTTTCATGAGTCTTTTTTTGATCAGAATTGTTTCTATAAATAAAAAAGTGAAGATCAGTCTTCAAAAAATCGATCAGTATTGAGTGATCTCTTAAAAAGTGATTATTCAATGTTTGTTTATTCTTAATGTGTTACTAAACTTGGTTAACATTTGCAAAAAATTAAAACAAATTCACATTTTTTTTTACATATTTTCCTTTAACTGTTTTGCCAGTTGTAAATATCCTTGTGTCTCTGTGTTGGTAAGTGTTATAGCAAAACGGAAATGCCCATATTAAACCATTGTGGTTAAACAAATGTCCGTTTACAGGATGTTTTAATGCGTTAAAATACTGTTATTGTATTTGCTGCCGCAAAATAAAGTGAAAAAAATGAAATTAAAGTGTTATAATCTCAAAAAGGGCAATAAAAATAGAATTTAAAGAAAAAATAGCATGGATATATTTAATTTAAATTAATAGTATTTTAACAAATACAAATGTAAAAAACTTAAATATTACCAATTTATTAACAAAATTAATCATATTAAAGTTAAAAGTCTCTATATAAAACTTTTGACTTTTTGCTGTTGTTTTTTTTTTCTATTTATAATGTTCTTAATAACTGTGATTAATCTGACATCTTAGCCTGGCCTCACGCAGTCTCTATATTTGTATTATTTGACAAACTTCCGGCAACTTGTCTTGCGATTCTCTTTCACGCTAAAGATGTTAATGACTCAACATCATCTTTGTTATTCTACTCATCTACATTATCATCATCATTGTCATTATGCTAGTCATTTGCTGTACGCTGCTCACTTAAAAACATTTACACAAAGAACAATAACAACAACGAAAAAACAAAACTTCATTAAAGTTTTGTGGTTTTTTAATCATTACCCCATCCATACCAACCAACAAGTAAACCCATAGAAGTGACGACACAATGTAGAAAAACGTAGACTAAAGTAAACGGCAAAACTATGAGGAAAACAAAAAAAAAACAAAAAAGAAAGACTTTGTTAAAACTTATATTTTCCTTTAACTTTGGCTAAGTTGGTACTTTTCTTGAAATTTCTTTCCCTGCTATATATAATAAGACATTGGATGACTTGACAAAAACTTTTTTTTTCTGCCTTTATTATATAGTTTTGTTTGATTACGTGTCGTAAGAAAGAATACTCCTTTCATACAAATCAAAATAATACAAAAATCGGGCTGGAAAGAAAAGGGGAAACTTTTCTATAATACTGAGGTTTTGTACTTTATTGTACTTATCTATTTAAAATGGAATAAATGTATAAATTTAAACAAATAGTTATTGTTTGGTAGGCAAATGTTGTAAGAAAAGCTTGTTAGTTTTTGTAACTGGGATATGTAAATAAATTGAGTTTTTAGTAGAAATTAAAAAAATGGGGAAGAAATTCAAATTAGTAGTACAGTGTTGCATAAAATGTGTAAATATTTTGTAATATTAATGTTAAAGTGATTGAAGTTTTAAAAGAAATTCAATTTTATATATAGTTTTCAATACTGTGTGATCAGTAGTGATCTTTTTTTGCTGATCGCTTCTGTATTAAGTTACAATTGCTGGTCATATTCATTAATGAACAACGACAATCACGTTCACTTCTCTCTTTAAAGATCACTTCCTGGGAAAGTTAGTTTTCAATTCCAGAGAAAGCAACCTTTCACGATTACTTCCATAGATAGGGATTTGATAACTTGATAACTTCTATTGAAAGTTATATATATTCTTAACTTTTTGTTTACTGATCGCTGCCATAGAAACTGAAATTTACTGATTACTTCCAGAGAAAGCGATCTTTCAAGATCACTTCCAGAGAAAGTGATCTTCCAAGATCAAGAAAGTAAACTTTCAAGATCACTCCCACAGAAAGTGATTTTTACTGATCGCTTCTTAATGATTTTTACTGACATCTTCCAATTAAACTGTGTGAGTGATCTCTACTGATCACTTTCACAGACAAGATTTTTGTTGATTACTTTCATAAAGAGTGATCTTTGCTGACCATTTTTATAAAAAGTGATCTTTACTGATCATTTTCGTAAAAAGTGATATTTACTGATCACTTACATAGCAAGTGATCTTTACTGATCACTTACATAGAAAGTGATCTTTATTGATCACTTACATAGCAATTGATCTTTACTGATCACTTACATAGCAAGTCATTTTTACTGATCACTTACATAGCAAGTCATTTTTACTGATCACTTACATAGAAAATGATCTTTACAGAAAAGATTTTTGTTGATTACTTTCATAAAAAGTGATCTTTACTGATAATTTTCATAAAAAGTGATCTTTACTGATCATTTTCATAGAAAGTGATATTTACTGATCATTTACATAGAAAGTGATCTTTACTGATCACTTACATAGAAAGTGATCTTTACTGATGACTTACATAGAAAGTGATCTTTACTGATCACTTTCACAGAAAATAATTTTTGTTGATCACTATCATAAACTGTGATCTTTATTGATCGTTTTCATAGAAAGTAATATTTACTGATCACTTACATAGAAAGTGATCTTTACTGATCACTTTCACAGAAAATAATTTTTGTTGATCACTATCATAAACTGTGATCTTTATTGATCGTTTTCATAGAAAGTAATATTTACTGATCACTTACATAGAAAGTGATCTTTACTGATCACTTACATAGCAAGTGATCTTTACTGATCACTTACATAGCAAGTGATCTTTACTGATCACTTACATAGCAAGTGATCTTTACTGATCACTTACACAGAAAGTGATCTTTACTGATAACTTACATAGCAAGTGATCTTAACTGATCACTTACATAGAAAGTGATCTTTACAGATCACTTACATAGAAAGTGATTTTTATTGAAAATTTTCAAAGAAAGTTATTTTTATTGATCATTTTAAATGAAAGATATCGATAAATTTCGTTCCGAAAACAAAAGTAATCGATTAATTTTCTATGAAAACTTACAGTTATCGATACATTTTCTATATAAACTTACCGTTGTCGATACATTTTCTATAAAAACTTACAGTTATCGATAAATTTTCTATAAAATTTTACAGTTATCGATATAGTTTCTATAAAAAATTACAGTTATCGATTAATTTCATACTTGAAATTAAAATTAACGAACAATTTTCAGCAGAAAATTAAAGGTATCGAGCGATTTTCCATAGAAAATTAAAGTTATCGATAAATTTTCTAAAGAAAATTAAAGTTATCGATAAATTTTTTATAGAAAATTAAAGTTATCGATAAATTTTATATGAAAAGTTACGGTTATCGATAAATTTTTTATAAAAAAAAAATGTATAAATTTTGCATGTTTTATAGAAAAATACTTAATATGTGAACTCCACTGCGTATGATAATTATTTTTTAATAAATGTTACACATACGCACCCTTGTTTACCCTGCACTTAAGTTAATGAAAGTACTTCATTTTAAAAAGAATTTATTTTAAATTTTTCAAGATTTCTTTATCTTAATATAATTTATATTGAAAGTTTTTTTTTTCTGCTAAAGCCACTTCTACTATTCGTCGTTGAAGTCGTTGTATTTTTTTGCTAATATTTTTATAACCGTCGGCGCCAAATATACTGGTGTTATTAATATTTAAATGTCAGGTTAGTGATGTTGTATTTTCTTTATATCTGCTTTGTTTTTTATAAATTTTCCTCTACTTTTTTTTACCATTTTCATTGGTAACAGTACTTAGGAAAACAATTGTGTTTTGAGAGCACAATATTATCCACAAGTCACTATGGCTTCCTGTATAAACATAACAACAAAACAAGTAGCAACAAAATCTAGTATACAATACTTTAGAATAATGATTGGCTGGCCAAGGAATATTGTGCCGCAGGAAAATAACAAAGAGAAAAAAGTAATATAATTTTTACTTAAAAAATCTAGGTAATCAAACGAGGGTTTGATCAACAGTATTTAGGCGAAAACCAAACTCGGTTATAGATAATTTTAAAACTTTAAAAATCAACCTCGTTTTTTGAGGTCTTTTCAGAAAATCAAACGAAATCCTATAAAAAACTAAAGGTGACTATAACAAATTTTCTGTCTACCTCAAGTCAACTTTATTTAAAAGGACACACAAAGAAAACACCAACATGCTAAGACAGTACAATGATGATTGTCAACCTTACAGTTAGTATACCACACTTTCCTTTTCGTAATAAAAAAAAAACGCAACAAGACAAAAACAAATAAATTCCTCGCCTGGCTACTTTAAACACAAAATGACCATTTTATAAGTAAGTGTGTTTTCCAAGATAAATATATATTTATATACAATGTTTTACGCCATGGTTGGCATAATGTCCCAGAGATGTTTATCAAGAGGTGTTTTTTTGCTTGACTCTCTTGTCTTATGGATTAAATGATAATGAAAGTCATGACTGCGTTATTTTAATGTTTTATTGTGTTTTACTTTTCTCAAAGACAAAATTTTTTATGACATTTATGAATAATTATGTTTAAAGCTAAACATTATTTGTTTAAGTTGTCTATGGAGAAGATAAGAAAATTAGTTTTGTTGTGGTTGTATAGGAAAAAATGGGACAATTTACTATACGAATTACATAACAAATTTAAAAAACTCTATGAGACGCAATTTATAATAGTCTGTTCTAGTTCAGTTCTAGTTCAGTTCTAGTTCAGTTCTAGTTCAGTTCTAGTTCAGTTCTAGTTCAGTTCTAGTTCAGTTCTAGTTCAGTTCTAGTTCAGTTCTAGTTCAGTTCTAGTTCAGTTCTAGTTCAGTTCTAGTTCAGTACTAGTTCAGTTTAGTTCAGTTCTAGTTCAGTTTAGTTCAGTTCTAGTTCAGTTCTAGTTCAGTTCTACTTCAGTTCTAGTTCAGTTCTAGTTCAGTTCTAGTTCAGTTCTAGTTCAGTTCTAGTTCAGTTCTAATTCAGTTCTAGTTCAGTTCTAGTTCAGATCTAGTTCAGTTCTAGTTCAGTTCTAGTTCAGTTCTAGTTCAGTTCTAGTTCAGTACTAGTTCAGTACTAGTTCAGTACTAGTTCAGTTCTAGTTCAGTTCTAGTTCAGTTCTAGTTCAGTTCTAGTTCAGTTCTAGTTCAGTTCTAGTTCAGTTCTAGTTCAGTTCTAGTTCAGTTCTAGTTCAGTTCTAGTTCAGTACTAGTTCAGTACTAGTTCAGTTCTAGTTCAGTTCTAGTTCAGTTCTAGTTCAGTTCTAGTTCAATTCTAGTTCAGTTCTAGTTCAGTTCTAGTTCAGTTCTAGTTCAGTTCTAGTTCAGTTCTAGTTCAGTTCTAGTTCAGTTCCAGTTCAGTTCTAGTTCAGTTCTAGTTCAGTTCTAGTTCAGTTCTAGTTCAGTTCTAGTTCAGTTCTAGTTCAGTTCTAGTTCAGTTCTAGTTCAGTTCTAGTTCAGTTCTAGTTCAGTTCTAGTTCAGTTCTAGTTCAGTTCTAGTTCAGTTCTAGTTCAGTTCTAGTTCAGTTCTAGTTCAGTTCTAGTTCAGTTCTAGTTCAGTTCTAGTTCAGTTCTAGTTCAGTTCTAGTTCAGTTCTAGTTCAGTTCTAGTTCAGTTCTAGTTCAGTTCTAGTTCAGTTCTAGTTCAGTTCTAGTTCAGTTCTAGTTCAGTTCTAGTTCAGTTCTAGTTCAGTTCTAGTTCAGTTCTAGTTCAGTTCTAGTTCAGTTCTAGTTCAGTTCTAGTTCAGTTCTAGTTCAGTTCTAGTTCAGTTCTAGTCAGTTCTAGTTCAGTTCTAGTTCAGTTCTAGTTCAGTTCTAGTTCAGTTCTAGTTCAGTTCTAGTTCAGTTCTAGTTCAGTTCTAGTTCAGTTCTAGTTCAGTTCTAGTTCAGTTCTAGTTCAGTTCTAGTTCAGTTCTAGTTCAGTTCTAGTTCAGTTCTAGTTCAGTTCTAGTTCAGTTCTAGTTCAGTTCTAGTTCAGTTCTAGTTCAGTTCTAGTTCAGTTCTAGTTCAGTTCTAGTTCAGTTCTAGTTCAGTTCTAGTTCAGTTCTAGTTCAGTTCTAGTTCAGTTCTAGTTCAGTTCTAGTTCAGTTCTAGTTCAGTTCTAGTTCAGTTCTAGTTCAGTTCTAGTTCAGTTCTAGTTTCAGTTCTAGTTCAGTTCTAGTTCAGTTCTAGTTCAGTTCTAGTTCAGTTCAGTTCAGTTCTAGTTCAGTTCTAGTTCAGTTCTAGTTCAGTTCTAGTTCAGTTCTAGTTCAGTTCTAGTTCAGTTCTAGTTCAGTTCTAGTTCAGTTCTAGTTCAGTTCTAGTTCAGTTCTAGTTCAGTTCTAGTTCAGTTCTAGTTCAGTTCTAGTTCAGTTCTAGTTCAGTTCTAGTTCAGTTCTAGTTCAGTTCTAGTTCAGTTCTAGTTCAGTTCTAGTTCAGTTCTAGTTCAGTTCTAGTTCAGTTCTAGTTCAGTTCTAGTTCAGTTCTAGTTCAGTTCTAGTTCAGTTCTAGTTCAGTTCTAGTTCAGTTCTAGTTCAGTTCTAGTTCAGTTCTAGTTCAGTTCTAGTTCAGTTCTAGTTCAGTTCTAGTTCAGTTTCTAGTTCAGTTCTAGTTCAGTTCTAGTTCAGTTCTAGTTCAGTTCTAGTTCAGTTCTAGTTCAGTTCTAGTTCAGTTTCAGTTCTAGTTCAGTTCTAGTTCAGTTCTAGTTCAGTTCTAGTTCAGTTCTAGTTCAGTTCTAGTTCAGTTCTAGTTCAGTTCTAGTTCAGTTCTAGTTCAGTTCTAGTTCAGTTCTAGTTCAGTTCTAGTTCAGTTCTAGTTCAGTTCTAGTTCAGTTCTAGTTCAGTTCTAGTTCAGTACTAGTTCAGTTTAGTTCAGTTCTAGTTCAGTTTAGTTCAGTTCTAGTTCAGTTCTAGTTCAGTTCTACTTCAGTTCTAGTTCAGTTCTAGTTCAGTTCTAGTTCAGTTCTAGTTCAGTTCTAGTTCAGTTCTAATTCAGTTCTAGTTCAGTTCTAGTTCAGATCTAGTTCAGTTCTAGTTCAGTTCTAGTTCAGTTCTAGTTCAGTTCTAGTTCAGTTCTAGTTCAGTACTAGTTCAGTACTAGTTCAGTACTAGTTCAGTTCTAGTTCAGTTCTAGTTCAGTTCTAGTTCAGTTCTAGTTCAGTTCTAGTTCAGTTCTAGTTCAGTTCTAGTTCAGTTCTAGTTCAGTTCTAGTTCAGTACTAGTTCAGTACTAGTTCAGTTCTAGTTCAGTTCTAGTTCAGTTCTAGTTCAGTTCTAGTTCATTCTAGTTCAGTTCTAGTTCAGTTCTAGTTCAGTTCTAGTTCAGTTCTAGTTCAGTTCTAGTTCAGTTCTAGTTCAGTTCTAGTTCAGTTCCAGTTCAGTTCTAGTTCAGTTCTAGTTCAGTTCTAGTTCAGTTCTAGTTCAGTTCTAGTTCAGTTCTAGTTCAGTTCTAGTTCAGTTCTAGTTCAGTTCTAGTTCAGTTCTAGTTCAGTTCTAGTTCAGTTCTAGTTCAGTTCTAGTTCAGTTCTAGTTCAGTTCTAGTTCAGTTCTAGTTCAGTTCTAGTTCAGTTCTAGTTCAGTTCTAGTTCAGTTCTAGTTCAGTTCTAGTTCAGTTCTAGTTCAGTTCTAGTTCAGTTCTAGTTCAGTTCTAGTTCAGTTCTAGTTCAGTTCTAGTTCAGTTCTAGTTCAGTTCTAGTTCAGTTCTAGTTCAGTTCTAGTTCAGTTCTAGTTCAGTTCTAGTTCAGTTCTAGTTCAGTTCTAGTTCAGTTCTAGTTCAGTTCTAGTTCAGTTCTAGTTCAGTTCTAGTTCAGTTCTAGTTCAGTTCTAGTTCAGTTCTAGTTCAGTTCTAGTTCAGTTCTAGTTCAGTTCTAGTTCAGTTCTAGTTCAGTTCTAGTTCAGTTCTAGTTCAGTTCTAGTTCAGTTCTAGTTCAGTTCTAGTTCAGTTCTAGTTCAGTTCTAGTTCAGTTCTAGTTCAGTTCTAGTTCAGTTCTAGTTCAGTTCTAGTTCAGTTCTAGTTCAGTTCTAGTTCAGTTCTAGTTCAGTTCTAGTTCAGTTCTAGTTCAGTTCTAGTTCAGTTCTAGTTCAGTTCAGTTCAGTTCAGTTCAGTTCTAGTTCAGTTCTAGTTCAGTTCTAGTTCAGTTCTAGTTCAGTTCTAGTTCAGTTCTAGTCAGTTCTAGTTCAGTTCTAGTTCAGTTCTAGTTCAGTTCTAGTTCAGTTCTAGTTCAGTTTTGTTCAGTTCTAGTTCAGTTCTAGTTCAGTTCTAGTTCAGTTCTAGTTCAGTTCTAGTTCAGTTCTAGTTCAGTTCTAGTTCAATTCTAGTTCAGTTCTAGTTCAGTTCTAGTTCAGTTCTAGTTCAGTTCTAGTTCAGTTCTAGTTCAGTTCTAGTTCAGTTCTAGTTCAGTTCTAGTTCAGTTCTAGTTCAGTTCTAGTTCAGTTCTAGTTCAGTTCTAGTTCAGTTCTAGTTCAGTTCTAGTTCAGTTCTAGTTCAGTTCTAGTTCAGTTCTAGTTCAGTTCTAGTTCAGTTCTAGTTCAGTTCTAGTTAAGTTCTAGTTCAGTTCTAGTTCAGTTCTAGTTCAGTTCTAGTTCAGTTCTAGTTCAGTTCTAGTTCAGTTCTAGTTCAGTTCTAGTTCAGTTCTAGTTCAGTTCTAGTTCAGTTCTAGTTCAGTTCTAGTTCAGTTCCAGTTCAGTTCTAGTTCAGTTCTAGTTCAGTTCTAGTTCAGTTCTAGTTCAGTTCTAGTTCAGTTCTAGTTCAGTTCTAGTTCAGTTCTAGTTCAGTTCTAGTTCAGTTCTAGTTCAGTTCTAGTTCAGTTCTAGTTCAGTTCTAGTTCAGTTCTAGTTCAGTTCTAGTTCAGTTCTAGTTCAGTTCTAGTTCAGTTCTAGTTCAGTTCTAGTTCAGTTCTAGTTCAGTTCTAGTTCAGTTCTAGTTCAGTTCTAGTTCAGTTCTAGTTCAGTTCTAGTTCAGTTCTAGTTCAGTTCTAGTTCAGTTCTAGTTCAGTTCTAGTTCAGTTCTAGTTCAGTTCTAGTTCAGTTCTAGTTCAGTTCTTGTTCAGTTCTAGTTCAGTCTTGTTCAGTTCTAGTTCAGTTCTTGTTCAGTTCTGGTTCAGTTCTTGTTCAGTTCTTGTTCAGTTCTTGTTCAGTTCTTGTTCAGTTCTTGTTCAGTTCTTGTTCAGTTCTTGTTCAGTTTTGTTTAGTTCTTGTTCAGTTCTTGTTCAGTTCTTGTTCAGTTCTTGTTCAGTTTTTGTTCAGTTCTTGTTGAGTTCTTGTTCAGTTCTTGTGCAGTTCTTGGTCAGTTCTTGTTCTAGTTCAGTTAAATTGTTTGTCAAAATATTAAACAAATTTCGCCAAGGAATTTAAATTTTCATTAAAATTTGAAATTTTTATTAAATTTTAAATTTTCATTAAAATTTTAAATTTTCATTAAAATTTGAAATTTTCATTAAAATTTGAAATTTCCATTAAAATTTTAAATGTTTCATTAAAATTTTCAATAAAAATTAAATTTTTTTACAAACATTTAAATTATTTTATATAATTTTAAGTTTCACAAAAAAAAACTGAAAATTTTTAATAAAATTCTTGCGAAAGATATAAATTATTTGTACAAATATTTTGAATATTTTTATGTCCTTTACTTTAAACTTTTACATTCTGCTAAAAAATAAATGTCAAATTTAGTTCTAAAACATATATGAAAAGTTTGCTTTTTTTAACAAAACATCTTCCAAAAAAGCAAATACTACTTTTCTTATTCTCAATACAAAGTTGGCCATATGACGTATGATTGATATAACAATAATTAAATATTACTTATACGTCATATTGCTCATATGACATTAAGTTAGAAAAGTTAAAAATAATGCCAAAAAAGGTACAAAAGGAATAACAATAAAAGTTAAATTTATTTTTTAAAATAAAAATATTACTCCAGGAAATATTTCATGGAAATATCAAAAATTTCATGAAATTTAAGTCGCTATTAGAAATTTAAACAGTAAAGTTATAATTTAATTTATCTTTAAATTTGTCGCTGTTTGGAGTAAATTTTGCAGACATTTTAATTAAATTTAGTTTGCAAAATTTCGCAAATCATTTCACAAAATCTTAAATTATACACTTCCTTAACAAAACAAAACTAATTTGCATTATTAATTAGATTTCTGTGCGCTGCTGCTTCACATTTTGCAAAATCACTGCGCGCCACTTAATGAGCTCTTGTTAAAATCTCTGGAGTCTTAAGAAAAGGCACATCGTGAATTTAAACGTTTCTTCATTCTACTTTTATTTCAAACTTTATATGAGGTTGTATAGAAAAACAGGCATTTATAAGTAAAATATAATTTATATTTTATATGTGTAAGATAAACACACACTAATATATTTACTTAGTCATAAACACAAACATAAACATGATCACATGTGTATGAGTGTTAAACAAGCAAATTATCTTAACAGCCACTTTGTAAATGTTTACACTCACATAAATATTCAATAGCGATAACAATCATTTAATCAATGAACTTCAATAGCAGTAACAAAAACAGCACAAACTACAACAAGTATGTGAGAGGAAAAAAAGAAAAAAACTACAAGAAATCATTAATAAACAACAAACAGCAAATGGGGAATACTTAATAAGGCACAACAATAAAACAAACAAGAAAAGCAACATAAAAAGTATGAGAGAAAATAAAACTTTAGTTACTCTCTTAAGTGCTTAAGGATAAAATGACGTAAGAGACAAAATTTTACGTTAAAAAATTCTTTAGGTCTAATTCAGTTCCAGTTCAGTTCTAGTTCAGTTCTAGTTCAGTTCTAGTTCAGTTCTAGTTCAGTTCTAGTTCTTCAGTTCAGTTCTAGTTCAGTTCTAGTCAGTTCTAGTTCAGTTCTAGTTCAGTTCTAGTTCAGTTCTAGTTCAGTTCTAGTTCAGTTCTAGTTCAGTTTGTTCAGTCTAGTTGTTAGTTCTAGTTCAGTTCTAGTTCAGTTCTAGTTCAGTTCTAGTTCAGTTCTAGTTCAGTTCTAGTTCAGTTCTAGTTCAGTTCTAGTTCAGTTCTAGTTCAGTTCTAGTTCAGTTCTAGTTCAGTTCTAGTTCAGTTCTAGTTCAGTTCTAGTTCAGTTCTAGTTCAGTTCTAGTTCAGTTCTAGTTCAGTTCTAGTTCAGTTCTAGTTCAGTTCTAGTTCAGTTCTAGTTCAGTTCTAGTTCAGTTCTAGTTCAGTTCTAGTTCAGTTCTAGTTCAGTTCTAGTTCAGTTCTAGTTCAGTTCTAGTTCAGTTCTAGTTCAGTTCTAGTTCAGTTCTAGTTCAGTTCTAGTTCAGTTCTAGTTCAGTTCTAGTTCAGTTCTAGTTCAGTTCTAGTTCAGTTCTAGTTCAGTTCTAGTTCAGTTCTAGTTCAGTTCTAGTTCAGTTCTAGTTCAGTTCTAGTTCAGTTCTAGTTCAGTTCTAGTTCAGTTCTAGTTCAGTTCTAGTTCAGTTCTAGTTCAGTTCTAGTTCAGTTCTAGTTCAGTTCTAGTTCAGTTCTAGTTCAGTTCTAGTTCAGTTCTAGTTCAGTTCTAGTTCAGTTCTAGTTCAGTTCTAGTTCAGTTCTAGTTCAGTTCTAGTTCAGTTCTAGTTCAGTTCTAGTTCAGTTCTAGTTCAGTTCTAGTTCAGTTCTAGTTCAGTTCTAGTTCAGTTCTAGTTCAGTTCTAGTTCAGTTCTAGTTCAGTTCTAGTTCAGTTCTAGTTCAGTTCTAGTTCAGTTCTAGTTCAGTTCTAGTTCAGTTCTTGTTCAGTTCTAGTTCAGTTCTAGTTCATTCTAGTTCAGTTCTAGTTTCAGTTCTAGTTCAGTTCTAGTTCAGTTCTAGTTCAGTTCTAGTTCAGTTCTAGTTCAGTTTAGTTCAGTTCTAGTTCAGTTCAGTTCTAGTTCAGTTCTAGTTCAGTTCAGTTCAGTTCTAGTTCAGTTCTAGTTCAGTTCTAGTTCAGTTCTAGTTCAGTTCTAGTTCTTAGATTCATTAGTTTCATCTAGTTCATTCTAGTTAGTTCTAGTTCAGTTCTAGTCATCTAGTTCAGTTAGTTCTCTTCTATTAATTCTAATTGAAAAATTCCTCACAAATTGTCTCATGGCCACCATTTACCTTTACGATAGAACTATCGATATATAGTGTATGATGATGTTTGATAATGACGCTGATGGCAATGACGACAATGATATGAATTGGATGATTATTTTGACATGGGGTGTTGATAATATGCGAAAACACACACACTCATCTCCTCCTATAAATTTGCACTAAGACCCCCTTATGCACTTATGCTATTCCCACATCATACGTTATTATAAGTGTTATTAAGTTTCATTTTAATAACGAATAAAAAAGGGACATTTAATTTTATTAAACTATATAAAAGCACAGTAAAAACGACAAACAAAATATAATGTATATACAAATTAGATAACATAAATTGGAACAATATTCATTTTTTCTGATTGAATTACAAGTTTGATGATTTTTATCTCGAAGTAACATAAAAATTCTAAATATAAAAAGACTTAAAAAGGAATTGCATTTTATGGCTTTTTCTTTATTTAATAAATGACAATTTTAGAATCAATTTAAAAAATAGAGTTTGATTTAAAATTTATTTACTTTATGCAATTAAGAAATACAAAACTAATTAATTGTTTAATGTTATTTAGAATTTGTAACTGAAACAAATTTAGTCTCGGATTCTACAGTAGAAGATATAAAATACATATATGTGGGCGCATGAATAATATTTATTACAAGCGTACTTCTCTTTATTAATCATACGCCCCATCGAAATGGAATCATTTCTATTTTGGCATGACTTTCAGTTTAGTTTAAGTTATTGTCTTAATTCACTTCTCATTCTTAAACATTTTTAAAATTATATAATTTTATATCTTATAACTTGATACACATATAATGATTAAATAGACGCAATAACTTTCCTTTAAAATTTATGAACAACCACCAGCAGAGAAAGTAAAAACAAAAAAGCAGAAGCCATTACATTGTGATTAAATCAAACGTGCATTACAGTATAAATACACCCTCAATAACTTTGACCTACATCAAACAACCTAAATAAGGAAACATTATACATATAACGTTTTTCCTTTTCTTTTTTCGGATATTTTGAAAATGTATGTTTTTTTCAGCAAATTCATTTGTTGAGTTTTTGTTGTTAACAAAAATCAACAATACATAAAACAGACGATAAATTAGTGTAAAAAAATCGAAAAAAGTACAAAAAAAGAACCTCGAAATTAACATTGTACCGTGTCATAAACGACAAGCAGAACTGAGAGCAAAAAACTGAACCTCAAAAATGGAATCGTTAAAAAAATATTCATTTACAAACACTAATACAAAGGCTAACACACAGGAACAGAGACGACGTCCATGGAATGAAATACATGTAAAGATTATTATGTCAAGTCACGTTTATGCCCAGCATATTCTTTATAATATAGTGTGGGAGTGTGGTTGAGTATGAAAACATTAACAGTGGGTAAAAAGGGTTCCAAATTAAACTTTACAACACCAATCTAGAAGAGAACTAAAACTGAAGTAGAACAGAACTAGAATAAAACTAGAACAGAACTAGAACAGAACTAGAACAGAACTAGAACAGAACTAAAACAGAACTAGAACAGAACTAGAACAGAACTAGAACAGAACTAGACAGAACTAGAACAGAACTAGAACAGAACTAGAACAGAACTAGAAACAGAACTAGAACAGAACTAGAACATAACTAGAACAGAACAGAAACAGGAACTAGAACAGAACTAGAACAGATACTAGAACAGACTTAGAACAGAACTAGAACAGAACTAGAACAGAACTAGAACAGAACTAGAACAGAACTAGAACAGAACTAGAACAGAACTAGAACAGAACTAGAACAGAACTAGAAACAGAACTAGAACAGAACTAGAACAGAACTAGAACAGAACTAGAACATAACTAGAACAGAACTAGAACAGAACTAGAACAGAACTAGAACAGAACTAGAACAGAACTAGAACAGAACTGACTAGAACAGAACTAGAACAGAACTAGAACAGAACTAGAACAGAACTAGAACAGAACTAGAACGGAACTAGAACAGACTAGAACAGAACTAGAACAGAACTAGAACAGAACTAGAACAGAACTAGAACAGAACTAGAACAGACTAGAACAGAACTAGAACAGAACTAGAACAGAACTAGAACAGAACCTAGAACAGAACTAGAACAGAACTAGAACAGAACTAGAACAGAACTAGAACAGAACTAGAACAGAACTAGAACAGAACTAGAACAGAACTAGAACAGAACTAGAACAGACTAGAACAGAACTAGAACAGAACTAGAACTAGACTTTAAACTCTAGGAAAACTGAGTGCTGCCCCACTGTAAAATATTTACGCAGCTAAATTCATAACATTTACTCGTATTAACAAACAAATTTAAACAACGCTCACACATCCCGGCAAAAACCTATAAATACAAAACTCACTTTTACACAGACACCCAACCAACAAATAGATATTGTGATGATATCAAAAACCATGACAAACTCCAGCTGTTTCCTTTTTCCTGTGTTACTACAACCAAACAACTGACTGACACACCAACTGCGTAAATTTGTAACAGTTATAGTGCATTTTGTAAAAGAAAAAAAGATGCTTGCGGGCAACCAATAAAACCGTTAAATTCTCACTCAAATCTTGGTAGCATATTTGGGGTTTTTCTTAAATTTTCCCTTTCTCTTTTCTATGCTGCTTCACTAAATATTTGAGCTGTTACAGAGACAGTTTATGAAAATTTCCGTTTTATGTTCTTTTTCCTGCTTCAGTTTTAATTGTTGCCAAAACCAAAAAGAAATCACTTCTAAGGTATCTTGTTGGTTTAGTGAAGTGGTTGGAGGGATTGAGTGAGCTAGGGAAGGAAATAGTTGAAAAATTATTAGAAAAAAAAAGTAAATTATAATGCTTGCTGGAAAAATCCTGTTGCCTGCAGCTATAAATAAATATGTAGAGTTAGTTGAGATTGTTTTAGCTGTAGATGAGAAAATGTGCCACAGATTAGTAAACATTATAAAATAAAGTGTGTAATTGTTACTAAGGAATAAGAGGAAAAGGTTGCCATGGCAAAGGTAGCAAGACAATAAACGTTCGTCTGATAAGATGAAACTAAACTGGTAGCAATTTTCTTCTTATAAAAGTTCTTAATAAAAGGATAAGTGGAGATGAAAATGAGAAGTGTTATAATATGTTAAGGTATAACGGTACCAACTAAAGAATCTAGAAAAGTCCTTTTGTTGAAAAAGGATTTCCAGAATAGATATCAAATTAGCTAGAATATTTGCTTAACATGAGAAACTGTTAAATGTGGTAAATGTTTGTTGTTGTTTTACATTTTATTCTAATAATGCCCTCTTAAGCCCTTCCTTCTTAACACATTTCCTGCAGAACTTGACTTCAACTTAAAGCTCCTCCAACTCATTCTTGTTTCCCGTTAATGAGTTCAAG
This sequence comes from Lucilia sericata, assembly GCF_015586225.1. Taxonomy (NCBI): domain Eukaryota; kingdom Metazoa; phylum Arthropoda; class Insecta; order Diptera; family Calliphoridae; genus Lucilia; species Lucilia sericata. Next base: position 8,580 of record NW_023995558.1, on the reverse strand, counting down.
TGCGAAAGAGTATAAAAGTGCGATTAGCTAAAACATATTTTTCATGTTAACGTCGCAGAGTTAACAAGGGTTCTTGAATACATACTTCAAGGCTATTAAAAAAAAACAAAAGAAAAATTCTAATAATAAAAGATATCGTCTCCTAGAGTTTGCCAACTCAACCAAGAAGTAAAATGCGGCAAACAACAAAAACATCAAAATCTTTAACTAACACTGCAGGCTACAACACGACAGCGAAAAGGTTATTAAATAATAAAGAAAAAAAAAGGTAAAAATTAACAACAAACATAAAAAAGTTAAATGAAAATTAGAAAGTTGTTGCAGCCGTTAACGTGGCTAAAGATTATTGACGATAATAAAGATTAATGAAGTAAAATGAACAGTAAATTAATGAACAATTTTTCATTTTTAACAGAGACTACGAAAAAAATACAGGAACTTTTCTATGGAGACAATTTTCAAATTAAGTTAAACTTGAACGTTATAAATTTTACTTATTGCTAAAATATTATCTAGTCTTTGTTTTAGTTTACAATAAACGTTATTAAAAAGACACACGTAAATAATTAAATAAAAAGTTAATTATGATAGAATAGAAAATTTATAATTACCTATAGGTTAAAGACCATCAAGGATGTTGCAGTATTAAAAAAATGAAAAAAAAAGCGCATGAAAAGGAGAACGGTAAAGAACCGAAGCAGAAAAAGAACTACGACTGAAGTAATAGTTAAACAATAAAAGCAAATGGATTCGAAGACCAAATTAAAAAAGAAAGATGAAAACTGAGTCAGAGTTGAATAAGAACTGAAGTAGAAACGACCTAAAAATGGACTATATGTAAACCAACAAGGAATTAAAACTGAGGTTGTACAGAACTAGAACAAGAACAGAACCAGAACATAGAACAGAACTAGAACAGAACTAGAACAGAACTAGAACAGAACTAGAACAGAACTAGAACAGAACTAGAACAGAACTAGAACAGAACTAGAACAGAACTAGAACAGAACTAGAACAGAACTAGAACAGAACTAGAACAGAACTAGAACAGAACTAGAACAGAACTAAACAGAACTAGAACAGAACTAGAACAGAACTAGACAAACTAGACGAACTAGAACAGAACTAGAACAGAACTAGACAGAACTAGAACAGAACTAGAACAGAACTAGAACGAACTAGAACAGACTAGACATAACTAGAACAGAACTAGAACAGCTAGAACAGAATAGAACAGAACTAGAACAGAACTAGAACAAAACTAGAACAGAACTAGAACAGAACTAGAAAACAGAACTAGAACAGAACATACTAGAACAGAACTAGAACAGAACTAGAACAGAACTAGAACAGAACTAGAACAGAACTATAACAGAACTAGAACAGAACTAGAACAGAACTAGAACAGAACTAGAACAGAACTAGAACAGAACTAGAACAGAACTAGAACATAACTAGAACAGAACTAACAGAACTAGAACAGAACTAGAACAGAACTAGAACAGAACTAGAACAGAACTAGAACAGAACTAGAACAGAACTAGAACAGAACGAAACACTAGAACATAACTAGAACAGAACTAGAACAGAACTAGAACAGAACTAGAACAGAACTAGAACAGAACTAGAACAGAACTAGAACAGAACTAGAACAGAACTAGAACAGAACTAGAACAGAACTAGAACAGAACAGAACAAATAGAACAGAACTAGAACAGAACTAGAACAGAACTAGAACAGAACTAGAACAGAACTGAACAGAACTAGAACAACTAGAACAGAACAGAACAGAACTAAACAGAACTAGAACAGAACTAGAACAGAACTAGAACAGAACTAGAACGAACTAGAACAGAACTAGAACAGAACTAAACAGAACTAGAACAGAACTAGAACAGAACTAGAACAGAACTAGAACAGAACTAGAACAGAACTAGAACAGAACTAGAACAGAACTAGAACAGAACGAACAGAACTAGAACAGAACTAGAACAGAACTAAACAGAACTAGAACAGAACTATAACAGAACTAGAACAGACTAGAACAGAACAGAACTAGAACAGAACTAGAACGAACTAGAACAGAACTAGAACAGAACTAAACAGAACTAGAACAGAACTAGAACAGAACTAGAACAGAACTAGAACAGAACTAGAACAGAACTAGAACAGAACTAGAACATAAACTAGAAACTAGAACAGAACTAGAACAGAACTAGAACAGAACTAGAACAGAACTAGAACAGAACTAGAACAGAACTAGAACAGAACTAGAACAGAACTAGAACAGAACTAGAACGAACTAGAACAAAACTAGAACATAACGAGAACAAACTAGAACAGACAAACATAACAACTAGAACAGAACTAGAACAGAACTAGAACAGCTAAACTAACTAGAACAGAACTAGAACAAACTAGAACAGAACTAGAACAGAACTAGAACAGAACTAGAACAGAACTAGAACAGAACTAGAACAGAACTAGAACAGAACTAAACCGAACTAGAACAGAACTAGAACAGAACTAGAACAGAACTAAACAGAACTAGAACAGAACTAGAACAGAACTAGAACAGAACTAGAACAGAACTAGAACAGAACTAGAACAGAACTAGAACAGAACTAGAACAGAACTAGAACAGAACGAACAGAACTAGAACAGAACTAGAACAGAACTAGAACAGAACTAGAACAGAACTAGAACAGAACTAGAACAGAACTAGAACAGAACTAGAACAGACTAGAACAGAACTAGCAGAACTAGAACAGAACTAGAACAGAACTAGAACAGAACTAGAACAAACTAGAACAGAACTAGAACAGAACTAGAACAGAACAAAAAAAAAAAACTAGAACAGAACTAGAACAGAACTAGAACAGACTAGAACAGAACTGAAACAGAACTAGAACAGAACTAGAACAGAACTAGAACAGAACTAGAACAGAACTAGAACAGAACTAGAACAGAACTAGAACAGAACTAGAACAGAACTAGAACAGAACTAGAACAAACTAGACGAACTAGAACAGAACTAGAACAGAACTAGAACAGAACTAGAACAGAACTAGAACAGAACTAGAACAGAACTAGAACAAACTAGAACAGAACAAACTAGAACAGAACTAGAACAGAACTAAACAACTAGAACGAACTAGAACAGAACTAGAACAGAACTAGAACAGAACTAGAACAGAACTAGAACAGAACTAAACAGAACTAGAACAGAACAGAACGAACAGAACACAGAACTAAACAGAACTAGAACAGAACTAGAACATAACTAGAACAACTAGAACAGAACTAGAACAGAACTAGAACAGAACTAGAACATAACTAGAACATAACTAAAGAACTAGAACAGAACTAGAACAACTAGAACAGAACTAGAACAGAACTAGAACAGAACTAGAACAGAACTAGAACAGAACTAGAACAGAAACTAGAACAGAACTAGAACAGAACTAGAACAGAACTAGACACAGAACTAGAACAGAACTAGAACAACTAGCAGAACTAGAAGAACTAGAACAGAACTAGAACAGAACTAGAACAGACTAGAAAGAACTAGAACAGAACTAGAACAGAACTAGAACAACTAACTGAACAAACTAGAACAGAACTAGAACAGAACTAGAACAGAACTAGAACAGAACTAGAACAGAACTAGAACAGAACTAGAACAGAACAGACAAACTAGAACAGAACTAGAACAAACTAGAACAGAACTAGAACAGAACTAAACAGAACTAGAACAGAACTAGAAAGAACTAGAACAGAACTAGAACAGAACTAGAACAGAACTAGAACAAACTAGAACAGAACTAGAACAGAACTAGAACAGAACTAGAACAGAACTAGAACAGAACTAGAACAGAACTAGAACAAACTAGAACAGAACTAGAACAGAACTAGAACAGAACTAGAACAGAACTAAAACAGAACAGAACTAGAACAGAACTAGAACAGAACTAGAACAGAACTAAACAGAACTAGAACAGAACTAGAACAGAACTAGAACAGAACTAGAACAGACTAGAACAGAACTAGAACAGAACTAGAACAGAACTAGAACAGAACTAGAACAGAACTAGAACAGACTAGAACAGAACTAGAACAGAACTAGAACAGAACTAGAACAGAACTAGAACAGAACTAGAACAGAACTAGAACAGAACTAGAACAGACTAGAACAGAACTAAACGAACTAGAACGACTAACAGAACTAGAAAACAGAACTAGAACAGAACTAGAACAGAACTAGAACAGAACTAGAACAGAACTAGAACAGAACTAGAAACTAGAACAGAACTAGAACAGACTAGAACAGAACTAGAACAGAACTAGAACAGAACTAGAACAGAACTAGAACAGAACTAGAACAGAATAGAACAACTAGAACAGAACTAGAAACAGCAAACTAGAACAGAACTAGAACAGAACTAGAACAGAACTAGAACAGAACTAGAACAGAACTAGAACAGAACTAGAACATAATAGAACAGAACTAGAACAGAACTAGAACAGAACTATAACAGAACTAGAACAGAACTAGAACAACTAGAACAGAACTAGAACAGAACTAGAACAGAACTAGAACAGAACTAGAACAGAACTAGAACAGAACTAGAACAGAACTAGAACAGATAGAACAACTAGAACAAACTAGAACAGAACTAGAACAGAACTAGAACAGAACTAAACAGAACTATAACAGAACTAGAACAGAACTAGAACAGAACTAGAACAGAACTAGAACAGAACTAGAACGAACTAGAACAGAACTAGAACAGAACTAGAACAGAACTAGAACATAACTAGAACAGAACTAGAACAGAACTAGAACAGAACTAGAACAGAACTAGAACAGAACTAGAACAGACTAGAACAGAACTGAACAACTAGAACAGAACTAGAACAGAACTAGAACAGAACTAGAACAGAACTAGAACAAACTAGAACAGAACTACAGAACTAGAACAAGAACTAGAACAGAACTAGAACAGAACTAGAACAGAACTAGAACAGAACTAGAAAGAACTAGAACAGAACTAGAACAGAACTAAACAGAACTAGAACAGAACTAGAACAGAACTAGAACAAAGAACTAGAACAGAACTAGAACAAACTAGAACTACTAGAACAGAACTAGAACAGAACTAGAACAGAACTAGAACAGAACTATAACAGAACTAAAGAACAAACTAAACAGACTAGAACAGAACTAGAACAGAACTAGAACAGAACTAGAACAGAACTAAACACGACTAGAACAGAACTAGAACAGAACTAGAACGACAACTAGAACAGAAACTAGAACAGAACTAGAACAGAACTCGAAACTAGAACAGAACTAGAACAGAACTAGAACAGAACTAGAACAGAAACTAGAACAGAACTAGAACAGAACTAGAACAGAACTAGAACAGAACTAGAACAGAACTAGAACAGAACTAGAACAGACTAGAACAGAACTAGAACAGAACTAGAACAGAACTAGAACAGAACAGAACAGAACTGAACAGAACTAGAACAGAACTAGAACAGAACTAGAACAGAACTAGAACAGAACTAGAACAGAACTAGAACAGAACTAGAACAACTAGAACAGACTAGAACAGAACTAGAACAGAACTAGAAAGAAACTAGAACAGAACTAGAACAGAACTAGAACAGAACTAGAACAAACTAGAACAAACTAGAACAGAACTAGAACAGAACTAGAACATAACTAGAACAGAACTAGAACAGAACTAGAACAGAACTAGAACAGAACTATAACAGAACTAGAACAGAACTAGAACAGAACTAGAACAGAACTGAACAGAACTAGAACGACTAGAACAGAACTATAACATAACTAGAACAGAACTAGAACAGAACTAGAACAGAACTAGAACAGAACTAGAACAGACTAGAACAGAACTAGAACAGAACTAGAACAGAACTAGAACATAACTAGAAAAACAGAACTAGAACAAACTAGAAACAGAACTAGAACAGAACTAGAACAGAACTAGAACAGAACTAGAACAACTAGAACAGAACTAGAAGAACTAGAGAACTAGAACAGAACTAGATAGAACAGAACTAGAACAGAACTAGAACAGAACTAGACAGAACTAGAACAGAACTAGAACAGAACTAGAGAACAGAACAGAACTAGACAGAACTAAACAGAACTAGAACAGACTAGAACAGAACTAGAACAGAACTAGAACAGAACTAGAACAGAACTAAAACAGAACTAGAACAGAACTAGAACAGAACTAGAACAGAACTAGAACAGAACTAGAACAGAACTAGAACAGAACTAGAACAGAACTAGAACAGAACTAGAACAGAACTAGAACGAGCAGAACTAGAGCAGAACTAGAGCAGAACTAGAACAGACAAACAAACAACTAACTAACTAACTAACTACTAACTGACTAACTAACTAACTAACTAACTTAACTAACTAACTAACTACTAACTAACTAACTAACTAACTAACTACTAACTAACTAACTACTAACTACTACTACTAACTAACTAACAACTAACTAACTAACTAACTAACTAACTACTAACTAACTAAACTAACTAACTAACTACTAACTAACTAACTAACAACTAACTACACTAACTAACTAACTAACTAACTAACTACTAACTAACTACTAAAACTAACTACTAACTAACTAACTAACTAACTAACTAACTAACTAACTCCTAACTTAACTCTAACTAACTCTAACTAACTAACTAACTAACTAACTAACTATTAAAAAACACTAAACTTAAACCTACAACAACAATATGCTCGCTAACCGTGATAATTAATATTACTGTGGGCTTGCCAGTGCTAGATACATAATAACCTCTGTTTGTGTGCGAGTTTAGTAAATGCTGGAAATAAAATAATTCTCTCAGTATTAAAATGTATGCAAATATCAGCATGTTTATTGCATTTACTCCTTTATTTGTGTCTGTGACAAATGTAGGGACATATATACATATAAATAATTATGCTCAAGTAAATTAGACAAAACACTTAATTCAATTTTGAAATGTTGGAGGCATTGCTGAAAAGTTCCGGTTGTAGAAATAAAAGTGTTATATATGCTTGTAATAGTACAGCCTTAACAAGCGTATGATGATTAATTAATTATTTAATAATACTCATACGTCGTGGTCGATAGAAGAAAATATTTAAATGATCAAAAATAAATAACTTCTTACTTATTAAACGCTCCTCCTATGCCGAACTATTTACAACACAAAAATAAATAAATTAACGCAAATAACAAAACTTTATAAACATTTTAAAATAGAGCAAAAAAATATGCGAAACCTATAAACAAGATTAAAATCTACTAAATATCAATATAATTAAGATAAAATAAACTTTTGTTCGCTTTAATAAATTACATTAATATTAAAACTTTTAATGTTGTCTCCTAACGGTTTGTTTATTGTATCTACTGCTGCAACAGTTGCAGTAAAAACTAACTAGACACACAAACAACTATAAAACAAATTTGTAGTGGTTTTATATAATAAAATCGAAATGGTTGTTTTAAAATTTGTTTGGTTGCAGTAAACATAATTTTGTCATTAAAATGTTCTACCATGTCGAATGTAATAATAGGGAAGTGGTTATAAAAAATTCAATTGACATAAGGGAAAACAATATAAACTTAAAGAATACGTAGAGGGCATACGTGGTACATATGAAAAAACATTAACACATTGCTCTATATAACTTATGCAGTGGGGAACAGTGAAATGGAAACAAATTATGGCATTAAACTGTGTTAAGTAAAAGATTTTTAACTTCGAACCAGTTAACAAGATTGCTGATGACCTATATACTTAATTTTGTTCATCACTGTCTTGCAAAATATACAAAGTGTTACACAAATTTTTTCTAATGCCAATTTTCCAAAATCTAACAATCAACCAAAATTATAGTTGAGTGGCTGTAGATGAGTACAAATAGTAGTTTTATAACTTGAAATATTGGAAAATGTTTTTCAATGTTTATACAAAATGTTACTTTTTAAATCCCATACAACATACATGTAAACACATAAAGACAAAGTCTATCAATACCCAGCAAATTTAAACATGACCAGAACTGAACTAGAACTGAACTAGAACTGAACTAGAACTGAACTAGAACTGAACTAGAACTGAACTAGAACTGAGCTAGAACTGAACTAGAACTGAACTAGAACTGAACTAGAACTGAACTAGAACTGAACTAGAACTGAACTAGAACTGAACTAGAACTGAACTAGAACTGAACTAGAACTGAACTAGAACTGAACTAGAACTGAACTAGAACTGAACTAGAACTGACTAGAATTAATATAGAACTCTTAAACCGCGCCTCTACAACCCCCTGAAATCTGCTGGGTATCCATAATAATGTGTGTGTATTTAAACTTTTGATTTTATCGAGTTATTAAACAGTTTTTAGTGACTTCATGCAGACACATAGGGAGTCATATTTGTAGGTCATTTAATATTGACTTATGCTACCAATGCGGTTATTGGCTTTACAGAAAAAAAATAACAATATTATGCTGCTTA
>NW_023995557.1:0-104048 GCF_015586225.1 Lucilia sericata | reverse complement strand
TATTATGTTTATTAAAAACAATACAATAATTATAATAACATTATAATTTGCAAAAGTAAATCTTAGCTAAACAATAGAAAAGAGGTTTAGTAATATAATAGCGATTAAACCCGGTACATGGAGAAAAAGCGAAAATTTTAATTGAACCATGAAACTGAGTTTAAGAAAAGTTTTATTTTCGAATAGTTTTTCTAAGTGTAAAATCTCTGTATGCGTAATTGTCGACATTTATGAGTTTGTCTGGTGTTTCCCCTCTAGTTTTGCATACACATTATTTAACATGAGCTAATTCCATTAGCTAATATAGTTTTAAATTGCCTCAACTGTCTGTCTGTCTGTCAGTCCAACAGCCCTGTTGGCCCTCTATAAACATTAACCCCTACCCATTACAATCTTTAGTTTAATCTCAAGCACAAAACATTCTTTAACTCCCCAACTAGAAACCATAGAAGATGAATAAATACAAAAAAACAGAAAGACTTTGGTTTTCTTTTTCCACACTTTTTATATAATTTATGACGGATTTTAGTTGTAACTTCTGAACCAGTCGTATGTTCTATGAGATGTTCTGTTGTGATGTTGTGATACGTTGTGATCTGTGACTTTAGACATGTGTTTACTAAAAATATAACAAAGCGAAAATGTTATATAGAAACAAAAAACACAAAGAATTCTAAGTTTTATTTTTCAAAAAACGCTTCATCTTTAGACTCTATTCATTCATAAAAATAAAACTTAAACACACGCGCGCTCACTCACTTAGCAAAAAATAAAACAACAAACATTTGTTGAGTGGCAGGCAGACAGACGGACAGACAGTTGTATAGAAAGACATACATACATACTGACTGACATTCCTACTGTGACATTTTAATTATGCAAATTATGCCGGTATGAGATTGGGAATTAAATACAGTTGTTTAAGTCTATTACTTATGATATAATTGTGTCATATACTATAGACTTATAATGTGAAGATTTATGAAAAACAATTGTTTTTTAGATAAAGACGAAAAAGGGCTTAAATGACAAAACTATAGACTAAACTAAAGTTCAGACTATAGACTCAACTATAGTCTAACCTATTGTTCAGAATATCTTATAGTCCAGACTATAAACTATTCTGTAGTCCAGACCATAGAATATTCTATAGTCCAAACTATAGACAATCCTATAGTCCACACTATAGACTATTCTGTAGTCCAAACTATAGACAATCCTATAGTCCACACTATAGACTATTCTGTAGTCCAGACTATAGACCATTCTATGGTCCAGATTATAGACTATTCTATAGTCCAGACTATTCTATAGTCCAGATTATAGACTATTCTATAGTCCAGACTATAGACTGCTCTATAATCCAGACTATAGATTGCTCTATAGTCCAGACTATAGACTGCTCTATAGTCCAGACTATAGACTGCTCTATAGTCCAGACTATAGACTGCTCTATAGTCCAGACTATAGACTGCTCTATAGTCCAGACTATAGACTGCTCTATAGTCCAGACTATAGACTGCTCTATAGTCCAAACTATAGACTGCTCTATAGTCCAGACTATAGACTATTCTATAGCCCAGACTATAGACTGCTCTATAGTCCAGACTATAGACTATTCTTTAGTCCAGTCTATAGTCCAGACTATAGACTATTCTTTAGTCCAGTCTATAGTCCAGACTATAGACTATTCTATAGTCCAGACTATAGACTATTCTATAGTCCAGACTATAGACTATTCTATAGTCCAGACTATAGACTATTCTATAGTCCAGACTATAGACTGCTCTATAGTCCAGACTATAGACTATTCTTTAGTCCAGTCTATAGACTGCTCTATAGTCCAGACTATAGACTATTCTTTAGTCCAGTCTATAGTCCAGACTATAGACTATTCTATAGTCCAGACTATAGACTATTCTATAGTCCAGACTATAGACTATTCTATAGTCCAGACTATAGACTATTCTATAGTCCAGATTCTGTTCTAGTTCTGTTTTAGTTCTGTTTTAGTTCTGTTCTAGTTCTGTTCTAGTTTTGTTCTAGTTCTGTTCTAGTTCTGTTCTAGTTCCGTTCCAGTTCTGTTCTAGTTCTGTTCTAGTTCTGTTCTAGTTCTGTTCTAGTTCTGTTCTAGTTCTGTTCTAGTTCTGTTCTAGTTCTGTTTAGTTCTGTTCTAGTTCTGTTCTAGTTCTGTTCTAGTTCTGTTCTAGTTCTGTTCTAGTTCTGTTCTAGTTCTGTTCTAGTTCTGTTCTAGTTCTGTTCTAGTTCTGTTCTAGTTCTATTCTAGTTCTGTTCTGTTCTAGTTCTGTTCTAGTTCTGTTCTAGTTCTGTTCTAGTTCTGTTCTAGTTCTGTTCTAGTTCTGTTCTAGTTCTGTTCTAGTTCTGTTCTAGTTCTGTTCTAGTTCTGTTCTAGTTCTGTTCTAGTTCTGTTCTAGTTCTGTTCTAGGTCTGTTCTAGTTCTATAGTTCTGTTCTGTTCTATTCTAGTTCTGTTCTAGTTCTGTTCTAGGTCTGTTCTAGTTCTATTCTAGTTCTGTTCTGTTCTAGTTCTGTTCTAGTTCTGTTCTAGTTCTGTTATAGTTCTGTTCTAGTTCTGTTCTAGTTCTGTTCTAGTTCTGTTCTAGTTCTGTTCTAGTTCTGTTCTAGTTCTGTTCTACTTCTGTTCTAGTTCTGTTCTAGTTCTGTTCTAGTTCTGTTCTAGTTCTGTTCTAGTTCTGTTCTAGTTCTGTTCTAGTTCTGTTCCAGTTCTGTTCTAGTTCTGTTCTAGTTCTGTTCTAGTTCTGTTCTAGTTCTGTTCTAGTTCTGTTCTAGTTCTGTTCTAGTTCTGTTCTAGTTCTGTTCTAGTTCTGTTCTAGTTCTGTTCTAGTTCTGTTCTAGTTCTGTTCTAGTTCTGTTCTAGTTCTGTTCTAGTTCTGTTCTAGTTCTGTTCTAGTTCTGTTCTAGTTCTGTTCTAGTTCTGTTCTAGTTCTGTTTTAGTTCTGTTCTAGTTCTGTTGTAGTTCTGTTCTAGTTCTGTTCTAGTTCTGTTCTAGTTCTGTTCTAGTTCTGTTCTAGTTCTGTTCTAGTTCTGTTCTAGTTCTGTTCTAGTTCTGTTCTAGTTCTGTTTAGTTCTGTTGTAGTTCTGTTGTAGTTCTGTTGTAGTTCTGTTCTAGTTCTGTTCTAGTTCTGTTCTAGTTCTGTTCTAGTTCTGTTCTAGTTCTGTTCTAGTTCTGTTCTAGTTCTGTTCTAGCTCTGTTCTAGTTCTGTTCTAGTTCTGTTCTAGTTCTGTTCTAGTTCTGTTCTAGTTCTGTTCTAGTTCTGTTCTAGTTCTGTTTCTAGTTCTGTTCTGGTTCTGTTCTAGTTCTGTTCTAGTTCTGTTCTAGTTCTGTTCTAGTTCTGTTCTAGTTCTGTTCTAGTTCTGTTCTAGTTCTGTTCTAGTTCTGTTCTAGTTCTGTTCTAGTTCTGTTCTAGTTCTGTTCTAGTTATGTTCTAGATATGTTCTTGTTCTGCTCTAGTTCTGTTCTAGTATTGTTCTAGTTATGTTCTAGTTCTGTTCTAGTTCTGTTCTAGTTCTGTTCTAGTTCTGTTCTAGTTCTGTTCTAGTTCTGTTCTAGTTCTGTTCTAGTTCTGTTCTAGTTCTGTTCTAGTTCTGTTCTAGTTCTGTTCTAGTTCTGTTCTAGTACTGTTCTAGTTCTGTTCTAGTTCTTTTCTAGTTCTGTTTGGTAGACAATATGTACTTTAAGAAGCCCTTTTTCTTTAGTTTTTGTTGACAAACTCATTCACAATTATTCTCTTAGTCTTTGACAGTAAAACAATATTATGTAATTGAAATCATACAATCATGATCAACATAAACATTATGACAAACAATATGTAATGTGAAATCTGATAAGAAACATAAAAGACATATTAGTGCATATAATTGTTTTAAATAGTCAGTCGTCGTCTCTCTTGGCAAATATTAATAATTATAGTATTATGAAGCATCAAATAAACAAAAACAAAATTTAATTAGAAATACGTTAAAGATATTTGAGGTAAATAACAAAGTAAAAGATTTAAAGTTAAATAAAGATCAAAAGAAATTGGATTAAATAAATTTGTATTAAAGAAAAAAAGTGCACAGTTGGAAAGTAAAATTTTAAAGGTTCGAAGGACCAACATTGTTTTAAAATTTAGACTCTCTGTGTCTAACGTAGAGAGATGTTGTTTATTATTATTGGGTAATATTTTCATATTTAATGACGCTTATCAAACTAAGTATTTTTCATGTGGGCTTGTCTGTATGAGGAGAGCTTAAATTTAAATATTTTTCAAACGTCAGCAGTAATAATAAAAATAATGTATGAATTCATATGTGTAAAACGTCATATTTAAAAGTGTGATCAATTAAACTCACATTAAACGATACACAATACAAGAACTCAATGAACATCCACAGACTTACAAAAGATTTGATTTATTTATGTGTATGTAAGCAGTTACTTATAAAATATGAAAAATAACAACAATTAAATAATTTATTAAACTTTTTGAATAGTTGAATAAATATTTAAAATTTTTTATACAACAAAGATCAATCTCGACAAAAAAGTGTAAGTGAGAAATTTTATATACGAATGAAATTTAGAATAAAAAACTATTTCAATGTTGAATTTGTTAAAAATTTATTTTTTTACAATTGCAATTTTTTATGAAAAAGAATTCTAATGCAAATTTGAATCTTCTTATACTAAAAGATAAAATATTATATTATAAAAGAAGAGCTAAATAAAAAAAACGTCAATTCTAAATGCCTCAAGATACAAAAGATGAACTAGATTTTTTAATTTTCTAAATTTAAAAAATTAAATAAATTCAAATACGAATAAGAAAATGCATCATTAAAGTCTATATTCAGTTCTAGTTCAGTTCTAGTTCAGTTCTAGTTCAGTTCTAGTTCAGTTCTAGTTCTGTTCTTGTTCTGTTCTGTTCTAGTTCTGTTCTAGTTCTGTTTCTAGTTCTGTTCTAGTTCTGTTCTAGTTCTGTTCTAGTTGTTCTAGTTCTGTTCTAGTTCTGTTCTAGTTCTGTTCTAGTTCTGTTCTAGTTCTGTTCTAGTTCTGTTCTAGTTCTGTTCTAGTTCTGTTCTAGTTCTGTTCTAGTTCTGTTCTAGTTCTGTTCTAGTTCTGTTCTAGTTCTGTTCTAGTTCAGTTCTAGTTCAGTTCTAGTTCAGTTCTAGTTCAGTTCTAGTTCAGTTCTAGTTCAGTTCTAGTTCAGTTCTAGTTCAGTTCTAGTTCAGTTCTAGTTCAGTTCTAGTTCAGTTCTAGTTCAGTTCTAGTTCAGTTCTAGTTCAGTTCTAGTTCATAGTTCAGTTCTAGTTCAGTTCTAGTTCAGTTCTAGTTCAGTTCTAGTTCAGTTCTAGTTCAGTTCTAGTTCAGTTCTAGTTCAGTTCTAGTTCAGTTCTAGTTCAGTTCTAGTTCAGTTCTAGTTCAGTTCTAGTTCAGTTGTAGTTCAGTTGTAGTTCAGTTTTAGTTCTGTTCTAGTTCTGTTCTAGTTCTGTTCTAGTTCTGTTCTAGTTCTGTTCTAGTTCTGTTCTAGTTCTGTTCTAGTTCTGTTCTAGTTCTGTTCTAGTTCTGTTCTAGTTCTGTTCTAGTTCTGTTCTAGTTCTGTTCTAGTTCTGTTCTAGTTCTGTTCTAGTTCTGTTCTAGTTCTGTTCTAGTTCTGTTCTAGTTCTGTTCTAGTTCTGTTCTAGTTCTGTTCTAGTTCTGTTCTAGTTCTGTTCTAGTTCTTCTAGTTCTGTTCTAGTTCTCTTCTAGTTCTGTTCTAGTTCTGTTCTAGTTCTAGTTCTGTTCTAGTTCTGTTCTAGTTCTGTTCTAGTTCTGTTCTAGTTCTGTTCTAGTTCTGTTCTAGTTCAGTTCTAATTCAGTTCTAGTTCAGTTCTAGTTCAGTTCTAGTTCAGTTCTAGTTCAGTTCTAGTTCAGTTCTAGTTCAGTTCTAGTTCAGTTCTAGTTCAGTTCTAGTTCAGTTCTAGTTCAGTTCTAGTTCAGTTCTAGTTCAGTTCTAGTTCAGTTCTAGTTCAGTTCTAGTTCAGTTCTAGTTCTGTTCTAGTTCAGTTCTAGTTCAGTTCTAGTTCAGTTCTAGTTCAGTTCTAGTTCAGTTCTAGTTCAGTTCTAGTTCAGTTCTAGTTCAGTTCTAGTTCAGTTCTAGTTCAGTTCTAGTTCAGTTCTAGTTCAGTTCTAGTTCAGTTCTAGTTCAGTTCTAGTTCAGTTCTAGTTCAGTTCTAGTTCAGTTCTAGTTCAGTTCTAGTTCAGTTCTAGTTCAGTTCTCAGTTCAGTTCTAGTTCAGTTCTAGTTCAGTTCTAGTTCAGTTCTAGTTCAGTTCTAGTTCAGTTCTAGTTCAGTTCTAGTTCAGTTCTAGTTCAGTTCTAGTTCAGTTCTAGTTCAGTTCTAGTTCAGTTCTAGTTCAGTTCTAGTTCAGTTCTAGTTCAGTTGTAGTTCAGTTCTAGTTCAGTTCTAATTCAGTTCTAGTTCAGTTCTAGTTCAGTTCTAGTTCAGTTCTAGTTCAGTTCTAGTTCAGTTCTAGTTCAGTTCTAGTTCAGTTCTAGTTCAGTTCTAGTTCAGTTCTAGTTCCGTTCTAGTTCAGTTCTAGTTCAGTTCTACTTCAGTTCTAATTCAGTTCTAGTTCAGTTCTAGTTCAGTTCTAGTTCAGTTCTAGTTCAGTTCTAGTTCAGTTCTAGTTCAGTTCTAGTTCAGTTCTAGTTCAGTTCTAGTTCAGTTCTAGTTCAGTTCTAGTTCAGTTCTAGTTCAGTTCTAGTTCAGTTCTAGTTCAGTTCTAGTTCTGTTCTAGTTCTGTTCTAGTTCAGTTCTAGTTCAGTTCTAGTTCAGTTCTAGTTCAGTTCTAGTTCAGTTCTAGTTCAGTTCTAGTTCAGTTCTAGTTCAGTTCTAGTTCAGTTCTAGTTCAGTTCTAGTTCAGTTCTAGTTCAGTTCTAGTTCAGTTCTAGTTCAGTTCTAGTTCAGTTCTAGTTCAGTTCTAGTTCAGTTCTAGTTCAGTTCTAGTTCAGTTCTAGTTCAGTTCTAGTTCAGTTCTAGTTCAGTTCTAGTTCAGTTCTAGTTCATTTCTAGTTCAGTTTAAGTTCAGTTCTAGTTCAGTTCTAGTTCAGTTCTAGTTCAGTTGTAGTTCAGTTGTAGTTCAGTTTTAGTTCTGTTCTAGTTCAGTTCTAGTTCAGTTTAGTTCAGTTCTAGTTCAGTTCTAGTCAGTTCTAGTTCAGTTCTAGTTCAGTTCTAGTTCAGTTCTAGTTCAGTTCTAGTTCAGTTCTAGTTCAGTTCTAGTTCTGTTCTAGTTCAGTTCTAGTTCAGTTCTAGTTTAACTAAACCTGCTTAAAGCAAGTTTAAGTCGTCAATGTTAAAATTTTAATTTTTAGTGAATTCCCTTAACAATTTCATACAATTTCTTATTACAAAAATTTTTTAAATTCTGCCAAAACGTTATGAAATGTCATATTTTTCAAGCTTAATTACATTTTATTTTCTAAATAAACCATAAAACACATGTTCTTAATTATTTTTTATTAATTTCTTTAACCTTGCATATTTATGCGTGCCACTGCGGCGCTCGACTTTAAGCTTTTAACTATCAATATTACTACAAAACAAACAATGTTTAAAAAAACGTTAATTAAAAACCCCAGTTCAAAAAAGAAGACAAAACCAGAACCAAATACAAACAAAAAACTGTAGGTCAGTTTTTATTTTAGATTCAAAAAATGTTAAATTATAGTTTCAAATACAGAGCTTTACAATACATTTGCTTTTACTTTTTTTCAAATTTTTTGGATATTTTTATTTCGTGTTATTTGTTTTTGTCAATTTGGTGTGTCTTTTTTTTTTTTTTGTTTTTTAGACGGCGCGAACGTGCTTTGTCATTTTTAATTAAAACCGCACATAAGTTGTTTGTGACAAATTTATATGAGAAAAGTACACAAGAAACAGCATATGAATAGACCAGAAAAATACGTAAATAAATTGTTTTATAAATTGTTCAACTTTTTCACTTTAAAATCAAAGTACATGATCTTATAGTTATTTTTCCGTTTACGATTTTTAAAAAAAAAAAATTTAGTTATAAAAAATTAAATCTACTTACAAATTACGCAATTTACACGCTTGGCAAAAATTAGCAGAAAAAAACATTTTATCTAAACTATAGCTGAGTTAGAACAGAACTAGAACAGAACTAGAACAGTCCTAGAACAGAACTAGAACAGAACTAGAACAGAACTAGAACAGAACTAGAACAGAACTAGAACAGAACTAGAACAGAACTAGAACAGAACTAGAACAGAACTAGAACAGAACTAGAACAGAACTAGAACAGAACTAGAACAAACTAGAACAGAACTAGAACAGAACTAGAACAGAACTAAACAGAACTAGAACAGAACTAGAACAGAACTAGAACAGAACTAGAACAGAACTAGAACAGAACTAGAACAGAACTAGAACAGAACTAGAACAGATAGACAGAACTAGAACAGAACTAGAACAGAACTAGAACAGAACTAGAACTGAACTAGAACAGAACTAGAACAGAACTAGAACAGAACTAGAACAGAACTAGAACAGAACTAGAACAGAACTAACAGAACTAGAACAGAACTAGAACAGAACTAGAACAGAACTAGAACAGAACTAGAACAGAACTAGAACAGAACTAGAACAGAACTAGAACAGAACTAGAACAGAACTAGAACAGAACTAGAACAGAACTAGAACAGAACTAGAACAGAACTAGAACAGAACTAGAACAGAACTAGAACAGAACTAGAACAGAACTAGAACAGAACTAGAACAGAACTAGAACAGAACTAGAACAGAACTAGAACAGAACTAGAACAGAACTAGAACAGAACTAGAACAGAACTAGAACAGAACTAGAACAGAACTAGAACAGAACTAGAACAGAACTAGAACAGAACTAGAACAGAACTAGAACAGAACTAGAACAGAACTAGAACAGAACTAGAACAGAACTAGAACGAACTAGAACAGAACTAGAACAGAACTAGAACAGAACTAGAACAGAACTAGAACAGAACTAGAACAGAACTAGAACAGAACTAGAACAGAACTAGAACAGAACTAGAACAGAACTAGAACAGAACTAGAACAGAACTAGAACAGAACTAGAACAGAACTAGAACAGAACTAGAACAGAACTAGAACAGAACTAGAACTAGAACAGAACTAGAACAGAACTAGAACAGAACTAGATCAGAACTAGAACAGAACTAGAACAGAACTAGAACAGAACTAGAACAGAACTAGAACAGAACTAGAACAGAACTAGAACAGAACTAGAACAGAACTAGAACAGAACTAGAACAACTAGAACAGAACTAGAACAGAACTAGAACAGAACTAGAACAGAACTAGAACAGAACTAGAACAGAACTAGAACAGAACTAGAACAGAACTAGAACAGAACTAGAACAGAACTAGAACAGAACTAGAACAGAACTAGAACAGAACTAGAACAGAACTAGAACAGAACTAGAACAGAACTAGAACAGAACTAGAACAGAACTAGAACAGAACTAGAACAGAACTAGAACAGAACTAGAACAGAACTAGAACAGAACTAGAACAGAACTAGAACAGAACTAGAACAGAACTAGAACAGAACTAGAACAGAACTAGAACAGAACTAGAGCAGAACTAGAACAGAACTAGAACAGAACTAGAACATAACTAGAATAGAACTAGAACAGAACTAGAACAGAACTAGAACAGAACTAGAGCAGAACTAGAACAGAACTAGAACAGAACTGGAACAGAACTAGAACAGAACTAGAACAGAACTAGAACTAGAACAGAACTAGAACACTAGAAACAGAACTAGAACAGAACTAGAACAGAACTAGAACAACTAGAACAGAACTAGAACAGAACTAGAACAGAACTAGAACAGAACTAGAACAGAACTAGAAAAGAACTAGAACAGAACTAGAACAGAACTAGAACAAACTAGAACAGAACTACAGAACTAGAACAGAACTAGAACAGAACTAGAACAGAACTAGAACAGAACTAGAACAGAACTAGAACAAACTAGAACATAACTAGAACGAACTAGAACAGAACTAGAACAGAACTAGAACAGAACTAGAACAGAACTAGAACAAACTAGAACAGAACTAGAACAGAACTAGAACAGAACTAGAACAGAACTAGAACAGAACTAGAACAGAACTAGAACAGAACTAGAACAGAACTAGAACAGAACTAGAACAGAACTAGAACAGAACTAGAACAGAACTAGAAAGAACTAGAACAGAGAACTAACTAGAACAGAACTAGAACAGAACTAGAACAGAACTAGAACAGAACTAGAACAGAACTAGAACAGAACTAGAACAGAACTAGAACAGAACTAGAACAGAACTAGAACTGAACTAGAACTGAACAAACTGAGAACAGAACTAGAACAGAACTAGAACAGAACTAGAACAGAACTAGAACAGAACTAGAACAGAACTAGAACAGAACTAGACAGAACTAGAACAGAACTAGAACAGAACTAGAACAGAACTAGACAGAACTAGAACAGAACTAGAACAGAACTAACAGAACTAGAACAGAACTAGAACAGAACTAGACAGAGAACAGAACTAGAACAGAACTAGAACAGACTAGAACAGAACTAGAACAGAACTAGAACAGAACTAGAACAGAACTAGAACAGACTAGAACAGAACTAGAACAGAACTAGAACAGAACTAGAACAGAACTAGAACAGAACTAGAACAGAACTAGAACAGAAACTAGAACAGAACTAGAACAGAACTAGAACAGAACTAGAACAGAACTAGAACAGAACTAGAACAGAACTAGAACAAACTAGAACAGAACTAGAACAGAACTAGAACAGAACTAGAACAGAACTAGAACAGAACTAGAACAGAACTAGAACAGAACTAGAACAGAACTAGAACAGAACTAGAACAGAACTAGAACAGAACTAGAACAGAACTAGAACAGAACTAGAACAACTAGAACAGAACTAGAACAGAACTAGAACAGAACTAAAGAACTAGAACAGAACTAGAACAGAACTAGAACAGAACTAGAACAGAACTAGAACAGAACTAGAACAGAACTAGAACAGAACTAGAACAGAACTAGAACAGAACTAGAACAGAACTAGAACAGAACTAGAACAGAACTAGAACAAACTAGAACAGAACTAGAACAGAACTAGAACAGAACTAGAATAGAACTAGAACAGAACTAGAACAGAACTAGAACAGAACTAGAACAACTACAGAACTGAACAGAACTAGAACAGAACTAGAACAGAACTAGAACAGAACTAGAACAGAACTAGAACAGAACTAGAACAGAACTAGAACAGAACTAGAACAGAACTAGAACAGAACTAGAACAGAACTAGAACAGAACTAGAACAGAACTAGAACAGAACTAGAACAGAACTAGAACAGAACTAGAACAAACTAGAACAGAACTAAACAGAACTAGAACAGAACTAGAACAGAACTAGAACGAACTAGAACAGAACTAGAACAGAACTAGAACAGAACTAGAACAGAACTAGAACAGAACTATAACAGAACTAGAACAGAACTAGAACAGAACTAGGAACAGAACTAGAACAGGAACTAGAACAGAATAGAACCAGAACTAGAACAGAACTAGAACAGAACTAGAACAGAACTCTAGAACAGAACTAGAACAGAACTAGAACAGAACCTAGAACAGAACTAGAACTTTGATCTGTTACAAGTTATCACATTTTTTACTAATTAGCGATTGTTAACAAATTGTTCTTATCTAAATGTTGTTTTAGCACATTCTGTTAATTAAACATGATTTTTAACAAAATTAAGATTGTTTGCACATATTTAAGAATTTTGTGTTTTCAAAACCTTAACATGAAGCACGAATCTTTATATTAGAAACACTCACCTCCTCCATACCATCTTTGTAGACATGAATGTGTACATTCTCTAGCATTGAAACGATGCTCTTGTCATATTCGTTTGATTCATCATTAATATATTGAAATTTGTAAGAATTGATTAATTGTTAAATCATTTTCAACATCAACTGCACCCCACAACCCCCTCATTATTTAGGGTTTTCAAATCTATAGCTGGGGAGGTTTCCGTACCCGCTTCAACATCCGTTTGACAGTTGACACAGTTAAACAATGTCACGGCAACAATAAGAGTTTTAATTATTGAATTAAATGATGTTTATAAAAGAAAACATTTTGTTGGAAATTGTGTTTTTTTAAAGGTTGTTTTATTTTTAGAATTATTTAATTTTATTTGATTTTAATCGGGTTTTTAATAAAATTTTAGGCAAAACATATTTATTTATGTAAATTTTGGCTGCAAAAAGGCTGAAAAGAGAGGGAGACTCTGTCTCTGTAGACTGGTTTAACAGTGTTTTTGTTTATATTTTCTAACGTTTTTGTTGTTGCTCTGTTTTTTTGGTTTATTTTGTCTATGTGTGTGTGTGTTTACTTTGTATTAATTAAAATGTTTGCCATTTGTTTGATTACTGTGTTATTTTTTATTTGTGTCTATGATTTGTTTTGATTTTTAACATTGATAATATTTTCTCTTTGGTGGTTTTTTTGTTGTTATCGTAAAAGAGTTGCCACATTGAAATGGCTGCTCTTTATTTGTAATATTTTGTTTTGTTATTGCTTTTGCTTGTATAAACACTGTTGCACTTGCTGTTAGTTGTTTTTGTTTTATTTATTATCTTAATTAATTGATTTTTTTGTATTTTTATTATTGCAAATTATATATTTATTTTGTTCATAAGTTTCTAACGTAAGCACGTGATAAACCGGTCTGTGTTTGAAAACAATACTTGTACATAAGAAATATATAAAATTTATTTAGAAATTGAACTTTAAATGACGGTTTTTTAATTATAAGATAAAAATAAAAACAGTGTATAACAAAATATAAGAAATTTTTAAAATAAATTTAAAAACAAATTATATTAATTAATTTTTTGAGTTTTATTGTAACTAAATAGTGAAATTTTTTGCAAAAATATGGCAACACTTAAAAATAATGTTGCTAACATAAAAGTCTTTTGTTTTTAATTAATACAGAGTTTAAAAATTCACTTAATCTTTAAATTTTCAAGTTTAGTTAAACCTAGTTAAATAAAGTTTAAGTCTTAAAATGGCTTTAAAAGGTTTTACAAAATTCTAATAAAGATTTGCTATGCTAATTTTTATTTTGATCGGTTTTTTCAGAGAAATATGGAAGATTTTCTTGGAAAATATGGCAACACTAAAAAAAATTTTGCTGCAAAATAATACATTTTCGTTTATAAATAATTTAGTGTTAAAGAATTAAGCTAATCTTTCGTTTTTGCGAGTTTAGCTAAACCGGGTTAAACAAAGTTTAAGTCTTAAAACTTGGTTTTATAGTTTAAACAACTTTCTAATAACGATTTGTAAGTTAATTTTTGATGTTAAGCCTTATTTTACTAAAAAAAATTATATTTTCTTGAAAAATATGGCAACACTAAACTATTTTTTTTTACGAAAATAATCGTTTTTTGTTTGTAAGTTGGTTTAAGCTAATGAATTTACCTAATTTTAAATAATAATTAATAAGTTTCTTATTTTGAGCTGTTCATTACGAAATTATGCAGTTTCTTTAAAAATATGGTAACACCTAAAAACTTTTGCTACCCAAATATTACTTTTTTGTCTAGGTATAGTTTATCAGGTTTAAATTTAGCTAATCTTTCATTTTCCCAGTTTAACGAAACTTATTTAAAGGAAGTTTAAGTTTTGAAAATTGATTTTTAACTCTTTTAAAACACTTTACTAACGATACGATTTCTTAACTTTCTTTTTAGTGCCGTTTTTTTTATGAAAATATACAAAATTTATTTTAAAAATATGGCAACACCTAAAAACTTTTGCTACCAAAATATTACTTTTTTGTCTAGGTATAGTTTAGCAGGGTTAAATTTAGCTAATCTTTCATTTTCCCAGTTTAACTAAACTTGCTTAAACCAAGTTTAAGTTTTCAAAATCGGTTTTAGGGGGTTTAAAACATTTTAGCAATGATTATCTGCACTCGGTTTTTATTTTGAGCTACATTTTAATAAGTTTTGCTATATTTCTTCCAAAACTATGGCAACACTTAAAAAATGTTGCTACTGAAGTGATTACTTTTGGACTAACTATGGTTTGGAAGTGTTAAATTTAGCTAATCTTTAATTTTCCAAGTTTAACTAAACTCACTTAATCGAAGTTTAAGATTTGGAAATCGGATTTAAAGGTTCTTAAACATTTTAGCAATGATCCACTCCACTCATTTTTTATTTTGAGCTACATTTTAAAAAAATTTGCCATATTTCTTCCAAAACTATGGCAACACCTAAAAAATGTTGCTACTGAAGTGATTACTTCTGAACTAACTATTGTTTAGAATTACAAAATTTGGTTAATCTTTCATTTTTCAAGTTTAACTAAACTTTTTTTTACAGAGTTTAAGGTTTTAATTATATAATTTCTTTTCTTATTTCAATATTTTGGGTTTTTATAACATTTGTTTTGTTAGACACTGTCTCAAATGATTTATTATATGACATTTTTTTCTTATTAAAACAAGCTTACTGAACTTTTGAAAATTTGCAATTAAAAACAGATTTCATTTACATTTTGTACTGTAAATTATAAAATTTAATTTAAATTATCAGTTTTATTTAGATATTTTTTAAACGTTAATTTAAACTTGACACAAAACATCATATAATCTTTAGAAATTTCCAAAATATGTTCACTTTTTCTTGATTTTTTTTATAATTTTTTGTAGTTTTTATCACTTTAACAACTTACTGCTCCCCTTGTTGGAATATTTCCTTTTTCAATTATTCTCTTTTAGCTTTAATAATGTCAATTAATTAATTTATCTTTAGAAGAAATGAAAAAAAAAACAACAACTAAACATGCATATATCTTATCACAACTTTAAATTTTACACTTCATTATCATAAACGATTTTCTGTTTATTTTCTTGTCATTTATGTCACCAATTCATTTTGCTCCCCTCCTTTTTTCAAAATATTTCATCAATTTTTTTTTTCAAACAATCATAATCATATTTAAATTAATTTCATTTCAACATCATTTATATGTTTTTTAACCCCCAAACAATACGCTTTGATACTATGTGATGCTGATAGTAGTGATGTTTATATGACAACTTCACACTCTCTTAAATATTTATGTTAATGCTGCGTTTAAACTTTAAAGCTTCGTTTTTTTTTTCTTTAAATTCCCTAATTCGTTTTAATCTCTTCGTAAACGTAATTACTGTTTATTTTGCTGATATATCTTAACAGTATCACGTTTGTATCACAACTGATCGTCTCAAGTAAGTTGCGCTCACTTGTTATACTCGTTACTTATTAGTGTTATTGCTGGCTATTGTAGTTGTTGTTGTTGTTATTGTTTGCTACTGTTAAAATACACAGTAGTTGTTGTCTGTTCATGTACATACATATATCATATTGTCGTTATTATTCGATTTGTTTTCGCATTTAATGTCAATATGTATAAGTTATTGTTGTTGTATTAATATCATACACATAATTTGATGAGAAAAGCAATCAAATCAACTTTGATATATTCTTACACTTAAAGAAATTTAAGCTTAAACTTTAAGTTTAAAGTACACCACCATATTTGTTTGATGGTGGTGATACAGTTTGAGGGTGGTAGAACAGTAGTACAACGGTTAATATTTCTTTCTGCGCTAATACAGTTTAATAAATATGACAATACTTAAATATGGCAATACTTAAAAAATGTTGTCACAAACTCTTAAGACTTTTGTCTACGAATGTTTTAAAAGTATAAAATTTGGCTAAACTTTAATTTTCCAAGTTTAACTAAACTCAGTTTAAACAAGTTTAAGTCTTCTAAATGCAATTTTTGGATTCAAGACTTGTTTCTTATTACAAAAAGTAAGAAATTTCTAATTTTTAGTAATATTTAACAATTTTTTTAATAAAATCTTACAAAATATGGCAAATCTTAGAAAAATTTTGTCATAACATTAAATAACTATTAACGACAAGTCGTTAGACGGTATCAAATTTAGCTAAACTTTCATTTTCCAAGTTTAACTAAACTCAGTTTAAATAAGCTTAAGTCTTCAAAATGTAGTTTTTGACTTTAGGACTTTTCCCTTATTGCAAAAAGTAGGAAATTTTTCTTTTTCAATCAACAATTTTTTTTCAAAATTTCTTACAAAATATGGCAAATCTCAAAAAAATTTAAACACAAAATTAAATAACTTTTAACGACAAGTCATTAGACGGTATCAAATTTAGCTAAACTTTCATTTTCCTAGTTTAACTAAACTCAGTTTTAAACAAGTTTAAGTCTTCAAAATGTAGTTTTTGACTTTAAGACTTTTCTCTTATTGCTGACTATGATTTATACTTTATCTTTTTATAAGCTTTCCTAACTACATTTTAACCTAGATTCCCATAAATTTTAAATTATTCATTGATTATTTTATGCTATTCAGCTGTATTACTTACAAAAGCTTATTAAAAACGATTTCTATGCAAGAAAAATAATTGAAAATTTCTTGAAAATGTATATATAATCTTAACCTTTTCTCTACCCTCTAAAATCCTCCAATAACTTGACTAAATCATTTCAAGGAATTGATTTAAATATTTTAACAACTATTGAAGAGAAGAGAAAAAAAGCATGACAAAAATGGTCTTTGAAAAAGTGTCATGATTGGCTTAGTATATACACATTTATCATGGCAAAAAGGTGGCAAATAATTCCCCCCTCTCTTTCGCTAGCTAACACTTAACCTTCCCCCTGCTAACATACATACCTTTACTATAATTTTAATTCTATTGAAAAGTCAACGTGTAATAAAGCGTATAAACAATTTTGTTTTCTTTTTTTTCAATTTCTTTAAGAAAAAGTGCCAAGTAATTGAACATTTAAGTAGCTCGATTTCCGGTTTCCTTAAAAAAGGAAAATTTACACTATATACTGCCACCCCAAGGGAAAAAGAACTTTTTAAAATATAAAAGTAGACACACATTTCCTTTATAAACCCACTACACCCACTCTACAGCTCAAGGTATAGATGTTAAAGCAGGAACAAGAAATTTCTCTTAAGTACCTGTTGGCAATTTGGAGTAGAAAAATTAAATATGCATTTTAGAATTTCCTTCAAAATTTCCGTTAACTATAGACAAAATAACAGAAAAAAAACACTAGAAATAAATTAAAATCCTAATTTACAGATATTTGGTTAATAAAGAATAACGTTGCAAAGAAAATTTTAGCAATAAACACTTCAAAAATTCTTTTAAGCGAAAAATTTTTATCAATAACTGTTTTTCTTTAGTTAACAATTACAGCAATGCAGTTAAATTTAGCTAAACTTGCTATTACCGAGTTTAACTAAACTGGCTTAAGCAAAGTTTAAGTCTAAAAACTAGTTATTTAGGTTTAAACAGGTTGTTTTAATTATAAAATAATAAAATTTTATAATTTTTTGCCTTAACCTAAAATGTTATTAAAAATTTCTTGCAAAAATATGGCAACACCGAAAAATTTTTTCACAGAAAATTAATATTTTCTTTATAAATAATAGTTTATAAGGGTTTCATTTCACTAAACTTTATTTTAAGGTCATTCGCTTTAAAGTTCATTCCAAAACTATTATATTTAATAACTTTTTCAACAGTTCTGCGGAAAATATGGCAACATCGAAAAATAATTTTACACAAAAATTAAAATTTTTTGTTAAAATATTATAAAAAGGATTGAAAATTAATTAATTTTATAATATTTTGTAATTTTTAGGGGAAAAAGTTATATAAATATGGCAACACCAAAAAAAATTTGACTGGAAATTAAACGCATTTTTATTTAGAATTGTTTAAATTCTTTAAGTTTCACTAAACTTTGTTTTAGTGAGTTTAACTAAACTCGGTTAATGGGAGTTTAAGAATTGCAAGTCATGTTTTCGTGTTCTGCGAAAAGTATGGCAACACCGAAAATTTATTTTACACAAAAGTTAAAATTTTTTGTTAAAATATTATAAAAGGATTGAAAATTAATTAATTTTATAATATTTTGTAATTTTTGGGGGAAAAAGTTATATAAATATGGCAACTCCAAAAACCCATTTTTATTTACAATTGTTTAAATTGTTTAATTTTCACTAAACTTTGTTTTAGCGAGTTTAACTAAACTCGGTTAATGGAAGTTTAAGGGTTGCAAGTCATATTTTCTCGTTTAAGAAGGTTTCAAAAACAGGATTTAAAATAAATTTTGACTGTTTGATCATTTTGGCATATTTTTTAAAACATTTCTGCTAAAAATATGGCAACACCGAAAAATTATTTTTTTATTAAAATAATAGATTTTTACCAAAATACAGTATAAAAGTTTTAAATTAAACAATTTTAAGTATTTTAGAAATTAAAATGAAGAAATGTTGTTAAAATATGGCAACACCAAAATATTTTTAAAGGAAACTTTATTGTATTTTTATTTAAAAGGGTATACAAGGGTTAAATTTCATTAAACTTTGTTTAAGCGAGTTTAACTAAGCTCGGTTATTTCAAGTTTAAGTGTTGAAATTCAGTTTTTCGGTTTTAAGCAGCTTCCAAAATCATTTCTTAAAATAAATTTTTGTTATAGTGACATTTTCAAGGACTTATTCAGCATTACTGCAAAAACTATAGCAACATAGAAAAAAATTTTGCCAGTAGAATTAAAGCTTTTTATCGATATAACGAATAAAGGGTTTAAATTGTTTAAACATTTCGTTTTGGTTTTACAATCTAACTGCAATTTTCCCTTAAATTTGGAGATTAATTAAAAAATCGTTTAACTGTTAAAAAGATTGCCAATTTGTTAAGTTAACAACCTACGCATTTCCTCCCCCACATATAGCTGCAGAGATATTTTGTAAAAAGGAAACGGAAATTGCTTATTTGTGTTTTTTTTTTGCAACTAACTTAACATTTGTTTTTGCTTTCTTATGCTTTTTTAAAAGCAAAATTTACCTTAAGGCATTTCTAGTTTTGAATTTTGAAAATTTCCTTTTGTAAGTTTTTTGGGGGTAATTTAATTTCCTTTTGAAAATTTTTTAACATTTTATTACTTGTAAATAGTTTAAAAAGATATTAAAATAGTTTTTCATTTCCTATGGTTTCGAACATTAATTTTAATTTAATAAAATTTATTTAATTGGTTTTTATTACCCTTTTGTTATATTACCTGCTTTTGCCTTGTTTCACACCCCTCCCCGCTTGTTATTAAACATTTACAATAGGGCGAAAAACACTTGTATGTGTTCTTTTTAACGTCTTCTCTTAATTTTGTTTATTAACTCTAGTTATTGTTGTTCTTTCTCCCCTTTTTTTGCAACAACAAACTTGTTGTTTGTTTGTGGTTTTGTTGGGAATTGCTTTTAAAGTGTGTGTGTGTGTGTATGTTACTAAGTTTAACAGTTTTAATTGCAATTCTCTCATTTCATGTTTAGTCTTTTTTATAAACTGCAATTCATGAAATAAATGAAATTTGAACTTGACTTAAAAATAAAAGAAAACAAATACAAACCGGTACTAAATACACTTAAAGAAATAAACGTTAAAAATGTGAAACTCTTAAATGAAGCAAAAAGTTCCAAAAATTTTTTTGTATTCTAAAGTTCTTAGTTAGTTAGTTAGTTAGTTAGTTAGTTAGTTAGTAGTTAGTTAGTAGTTAGTTAGTTAGTAGTTAGTTAGTAGTTAGTTAGTTAGTTAGTTAGTTAGTAGTTAGTTAGTTAGTTAGAGTTAGTTAGTTAGTAGTTAGTTAGTTAGTAGTTAGTTAGTTAGTTAGTTAGTTAGTTAGTTAGTTAGTTAGTTAGTTAGTTAGTTAGTAGTTAGTAGTTAGTTAGTTAGTTAGTTAGTTAGTAGTTAGTTAGTTAGTTAGTAGTTAGTTAGTTAGTTAGTTAGTTAGTTAGTTAGTTAGTTAGTTAGTTAGTTAGTTAGTTAGTTAGTTAGTTAGTTAGTTAGTAGTTAGTTAGTTAGTTAGTTAGTTAGTTAGTTAGTTAGTTAGTTAGTTAGTAGTTAGTTAGTTAGTAGTTAGTTAGTTAGTTAGTTAGTTAGTTAGTTAGAGTAGTTAGTTAGTTAGTTAGTTAGTTAGTTAGTTAGTTAGTTAGTTAGTTAGTTAGTTAGTTAGTTAGTTAGTTAGTTAGTTAGTTAGTTAGTTAGTTAGTAGTTAGTTAGTTAGTTAGTTAGTTAGTTAGTTAGTTAGTTAGTTAGTAGTTAGTTAGTTAGTTAGTTAGTTAGTTAGTTAGTTAGTTAGTTAGTTAGTTAGTTAGTTAGTTAGTTAGTTAGTTAGTTAGTTAGTAGTTAGTTAGTTAGTTAGTTAGTTAGTTAGTTAGTTAGTAGTTAGTTAGTTAGTTAGTTAGTTAGTTAGTTAGTTAGTTAGTTAGTTAGTTAGTTAGTTAGTTAGTTAGTTAGTTAGTTAGTTAGTTAGTTAGTTAGTTAGTTAGTTAGTTAGTTAGTTAGTTAGTTAGTTAGTTAGTTAGTTAGTTAGTTAGTTAGTTAGTTAGTTAGTAGTTAGTTTAGTTAGTTAGTTAGTTAGTTAGTTAGTTAGTTAGTTAGTTAGTTAGTTAGTTAGTTAGTTAGTTAGTTAGTTAGTAGTTAGTTAGTTAGTTAGTAGTTAGTTAGTTAGTTAGTTAGTTAGTTAGTTAGTTAGTTAGTTAGTTAGTTAGTTAGTTAGTTAGTTAGTTAGTTAGTTAGTTAGTTAGTTAGTTAGTTAGTTAGTTAGTTAGTTAGTTAGTTAGTTAGTTAGTTAGTTAGTTAGTTAGTTAGTTAGTTAGTTAGTTAGTTAGTTAGTTAGTTAGTTAGTTAGTTAGTAGTTAGTAGTTAGTTAGTAGTTAGTTAGTTAGTTAGTTAGTAGTTAGTTAGTAGTTAGTTAGTAGTTAGTAGTTAGTTAGTTAGTTAGTTAGTTAGTTAGTTAGTTAGTTAGTTAGTTAGTTAGTTAGTTAGTTAGTTAGTTAGTTAGTTAGTTAGTTAGTTAGTTAGTTAGTTAGTTAGTTAGTTAGTTTAGTTAGTTAGTTAGTTAGTTAGTTAGTTAGTTAGTTAGTTAGTTAGTTAGTTAGTTAGTTAGTTAGTTAGTTAGTTAGTTAGTTAGTTAGTTAGTTAGTTAGTTAGTTAGTTAGTTAGTTAGTTAGTTAGTTAGTTAGTTAGTTAGTTAGTTAGTTAGTTAGTTAGTTAGTTAGTTAGTTAGTTAGTTAGTTAGTTAGTTAGTTAGTTAGTTAGTTAGTTAGTTAGTTAGTTAGTTAGTTAGTTAGTTAGTTAGTTAGTTAGTTAGTTAGTTAGTTAGTTAGTTAGTTAGTTAGTTAGTTAGTTAGTTAGTTAGTTAGTTAGTTAGTTAGTTAGTAGTTAGTTAGTTAGTTAGTTAGTTAGTTAGTTAGTTAGTTAGTTAGTAGTTAGTTAGTTAGTTAGTTAGTTAGTTAGTTAGTTAGTTAGTTAGTTAGTTAGTTAGTTAGTTAGTTAGTTAGTTAGTTAGTTAGTTAGTTAGTTAGTTAGTTAGTTAGTTAGTTAGTTAGTTAGTTAGTTAGTTAGTTAGTTAGTTAGTTAGTTAGTTAGTTAGTTAGTTAGTAGTTAGTTAGTTAGTTAGTAGTTAGTTAGTTAGTTAGTAGTTAGTTAGTTAGTTAGTTAGTTAGTTAGTTAGTTAGTTAGTTAGTTAGTTAGTTAGTTAGTAGTTAGTTAGTTAGTTAGTTAGTTAGTTAGTTAGTTAGTTAGTTAGTTAGTTAGTTAGTTAGTTAGTTAGTTAGTTAGTTAGTTAGTTAGTTAGTTAGTTAGTTAGTTAGTTAGTTAGTTAGTTAGTTAGTTAGTAGTTAGTTAGTTAGTTAGTTAGTTAGTTAGTTAGTTAGTTAGTTAGTTAGTTAGTTAGTAGTTAGTTCACCCATGACCTTTTGAATACTAACCTTCCCTTTAAATTTCATATTATTCCCATTTGCTTTCAATAATCACTTACTCGAAGGACTATTTAACTTTTTTAATTGATTTTCTTGTTGTTGGCAAACAGTTGTAAGCAAAATATTTCATTATAATAAGAAAATATTTCTGTTTGCTAATTTCCCTTAAGAAACATAGAAATATTTTATAATTTCATAAATTTAATAATTTACTTTTTAATACAAAAAGCACACACACACAAACAACAAAGTTTTTTTTACAACATCCATACACAAGAAAAACACTTAAGTGTAAAAGACAATAAAATCCATTACTCGAAGGCTTTCTTATGTTTTTAATAATGTAAACATATTGAAAGGATATAAAGAAATTTGTTGTTGTTGGCAGGCAGGCTAAAATGCCAAAATAAACAGGCTTAAGTACTTTTCTGCATAACATTAATAACTTCTCTAGGGGAGATAATAACTTTTAACTAAAGTTTAACTAAACTTAGTTTAAGAAATGTACGGATAAAAACAAAAACATTAACAGGAACATTTTTAACAAAAATTTTAAATTTTGTATAAAAAGTACTAAAAAAGTACTTTTTGTTCTATTAAAACTAAAACAATGTTCTATATTTAGGCCGCTAAGCAGCATCTTCAAAACCCCAAACTTTCTGTGTTACAAAAAAAATCCTTAAAACTAGGAGCTTCCTTTCTTCTGCTGCTTATTGTTTGCAAATACAAAATTTATTAAGTCTGTATTGTTTTGGGTCATATAATAATAAAGTTGTAAATGTTTTTGGGGCATAAAATTCAATTGAATATGCCACCTAATGTAATAAAATATGAGAATTAACTTAGAAAATATGTAAATTCTCCCAAACGAACTCAAATAAACAAAATTTTACTTTTAAACCTCTTTACTCATATTAACAGTTCTGCTGGCAAACTCTTTCCCTTCTAGCCACACACACACACGTATACATACACTCTTATTCACACACATTTGCACAAACAAATTATAACGGCTACAAGAGAACAGCTAAATCTAATTTCAGTTTTTTATTTGTTGTAAGGGTTCAAAACACCAGCAACAACAACTAAACACGAAAAATTTAAAAGAAAAACATATTGTTTTTGTTTATTGGAGGAAAAATGGCTAAACAAACCTATTGAAATAAAGTTTTTTTGTAATTTAAGGGTTTTATGTGTGAGGCTTGTTTAGCAAAGAAAACAAATATGCTGAAATTATAAAATAATTGGATATAAATTGAAAAATTAAAAAGAAAAAAGTTGAACACACAATAAATAATAAAAAAAATGTTTGCTTAAAATAAGCATAAGAGGGAGAGAAGTGTTAATTGCTTAAAATTTAAAGAAATAAAAAAGCTTAAATTAAGATAAAACTCAAAAAATATGGCAGCCTGCAAAAAAATTTTGTTATAGAAAGAATAGATTTCCTATTAAATATCATAAAATGCTATTAAACTTCGCTAAACTCTGATTTTCGCAGTTTAACTAAACTTGGTTTTAACAAGTTTAAGGTTTAAAAATCAAGTTTTTGGGCATAAAATATTCATAGAAATATTGTTCTTAACTAAAATCTATACTTATGCATAAATTAAAAATGTTTATAGCATTATCTGCTAAATAAGTGGCAACACTGAAAAAAAGTTTATATGAAAATAATAATATGTTTATGAACTATTATTTATAAGTACTTAATTTCACTAAACTCTCGTTTTCCAAGTTTAACTAAACGTGGTTTAAACAAGTTTAAGGTTTAAAAGTCAAGTTTTTTGACTTAGAATAACCATAGAAATATTATACAAGACTAAAAATTATGATTTTGTATAAATTAAACATTTTAATAGCATTTTCTGTTAAATAAGTGGCAACACTGAAAAAAATTTTATGGAAAAATAATAATATTTTTATGAACAATTATTTATAAGTACTTAATTTCAATAAACTCTCGTTTTCCAAGTTTAACTAAACTTGGTTTAAACAAGTTTTAGGTTTAAAAGTCAAGTTTTTGGACTTAGAACAACCATAGAAATATTATACAAGACTAAAAAATATGATTTTGTAAAAATTTGACATTTTTATAGCATTTTCTGCTAAATAAGTGGCAACACTGAAAAAAATTTTATGGGAAAAGAATTATATTTTTATGAACTATTATTTATAAGTACTTAATTTCACTAAACTCTCGTTTTCCAAGTTTAACTAAACTTGGTTTATACAAGTTTAAGGTTTAAAACTCAAGTTTTTGGACTTAGAATAACCATAGAAATATTATACAAGACTAAAAATTATGATTTTGTAAAAATTTTACATTTTTATAGCATTTTCTGTTAAATAAGTGGCAACACTGAAAAAATTGTTATGGGAAAATAATTATATTTTTATGAACTATTATTTGTAAGTACTTAATTTCACTAAACTTTCGTTTTCCAAGTTTAACTAAACTTGGTTTAACAAAGTTTAAGTTCTAAAAATCATATGTTTGCTTTTCAAATTTTTCTAGAAATATTTTACAAAATAAATTTTGAAAATTTATAAATTTTTTTTTTTACTTTTTTACAAATATCTACTAAAAATATGGCAACACTTAAAAAAACTTTACAGGAAAAGCCAGTTTAAGACTTTAAAATTAAATTTTAAGATTTTAAATTATTTCCATAATGATAAGGTTACTTAAAAAACTGTTATTTTGTATATTTTTAGATACTGTGTGGAATTTGAAGTTTTAAGGACTTCCAAGGCTTGTCACAAATTACCGCCCTACAATTTATTGATAGAAGGTAAAGAGAACTCAAAATCTATCTCTATAAATATTTTCTTTACTAATAAACCCTCTCTCTCTCTCTTTTAATCATTGTAAAGGTGATCGCATAGTAGTACGCTGTGACGTGGAAGCTTTCATCCAGGACTTTGCTGCCTCCACAGACAACAATCTAACTTCATCAACTTTAAAATCTAAACATCACAATGACTCGTTATACAATAAAATAGACTTAGGCACCAGTTCGACGGAGGAGGATTTAAATGACAGTGATGAAAATATGATTGACAATAGCAGCAGCAGCAGTAGTAGTAGTGATGAACATGATGATTACGATACGGCCTCATTAACGATTAAAACTACATCCACTACTACCACAACAACGACTACAACTACTACCACACCTTATCCACCGCCACAATCTATACAGTATCATTGTCGTGGCGAGGGTTTACCCGGTCGCACTACAAGATGGAGTGCTTTGGCAGCGCCCTCATGCCGAGGCAAATGGTTAAGATTGACTCTGGATACACCGAAAAAATGTACACATGCACAGTTTATATTCGTTTAAGGCAGAGCGTAAGCGGTAGAGCAAGAGTGCTTAACTAGTTTTTTGTACAATTAGTTTGGAAAAAAAAATTATAAAAATTTACTAATAATTTCATTAAAATTTTAATTTTTCTTAAAATTTTTATTAAAATTTTTATAAAAACCTTAAATTGTCTTAATTTGAAATCATATTTAGTAGTTAAACTTTCTTAAACTTTTCTTTTCCTAGTTTAACTAAACTTGGTTAAATTGAGTTTAAGTCTTAAAAATGTTATCAAACGTTTTTAAACATTCCTAAAACCTTTAAACAACATAAATTTTTAGCAGTGATGCCATATTTTTGCTATTTTTAAAACTTTATAACAAAAATATGGCAACCCCGAAATTTATATTTTTACCAAAATGTTTATTTTTTATCCCTATTTTATAAAATGGGCTTAAATTTAGCTAAACTTTAATTTAATGATTTAACCTAAGCCTAGTTTAACAAATTTTAAGACATTCTCTAAGACCAAATTTATTTAAAAGATTTCTTATCATCCCTAAAGTTTAGGGCCTAAATTCAATTTATGTGGGAAATTCTTTAATTTTGGTCAAATAGAAGAGTTTTTTTACAAAAATTCTGCGAAAAATATGACAACACCCAAAAAAATTTGTCATACAATTTAAGGACTTTTGATGAAGTTTCATATTATGGGGTTATATTTCACTAAACTTTGTTTTTGCAAGTTTAACTAAACTCGTTTAATCCAAGTTTAAGTTTTTAAAAATCCAGAATACGAATGTTTAATGTATGCAAACATATTTTATAATAAAATTTTTTTAATTTTTTGCATTATTTAAGAATTTTTACGCAAAAAACTGCTAATAATATGGCAACACCCAAAAAATTTTGTCATACTAATTAAAGACTTTTGATGAAGTATCTTTTTGTGGTAAAATTTTGCACTAATCTTAGTTTTTTCAAGTTTAACTAAACTCGATTAAAGCAAGTTTAAGGTTTAAAATCCCAAGTTTAAGATTCTTGGATATCTGTAATAACAATAAACAATATTATTTTTTTATTCAAAAAATTATTTGGTGATTTTTTATTACAATTTGTTTAAATTTCCAAATTTTGGTTAAAACTTAAAAGTCAATTAATTTTGTAACTTATTTGAAAGATTATTTTAACATTTATTTCTCTTCAAACCTATACTCATACTTACATACATACATAATCACACAAAATGAAACCTTAATTATTTCATTATTATACTAAACTCACACATGATTATTTTTAAACTTTTACTAGCTTTAAGACTATAAAAAAAACTCATACTAATATTAACGGAATAAAAATAAATCTATAAAATTATAAGAAAAAAAATATTGTTCATAATTATAAGTTTCATTCATCAGACAAAAAACAAACATTTAAAAAAAATTACGATAAAAAACAAACATCACTTGATTAAACACACTAATGGGCAAACAAGGAGTAAAAATATATGAAAATTACATTAATAAATTTCCATAAATTTAAGCAAATGAAATAAATAATAATGTTTAGATTTACCTTTCTTTAAGAAAAATCATATATAAAAACAAAAATATAAGTAATAATAACAAAAAAAATTATAAGAAAACAAATAAGTATGAATAAAAAAATATAATTTTAAATATAAAATTAAAAAAAATTATAGATTTTATTGCATAAGGGAATAAAAATGTCAAGTAAGTAAGAATTAAACTATTTTATTAAGCTTATCAAATTTAATTACAAAACGAGTGCTGAATTATGAAAAAATTTCACAATGAATCAGACAATTTCTAAAGATTTGCAAAATTTTTAAAATCGGGGGATTTCCTAGTTAAAAATCTAATACATTACAGCAACTTACAGAATAACGCTTAATAGTATTATAATTTTATATGATAGTTTTAACCATTTTTCTTTAAAATTCTGCGAAAAATATGGCAACTCTCCAAAAATTTTATTTACAAAATAAATATAATTTTATTATCTTTCATATTAAGCTATTCAAATTCCCTAAACTTCCGTTTTCCAAGTTTAACTAATCTCGGTTAAATAAAGTTTAAGGCTTGAAAATCTAGTTTTCAACTAGTTACTAACAGTAGAATCGCTTTACCAAATAGTTTTTAAAATTTTTGCTATATTTTGTCTTTTTTCTCTAAAACTTTGCAAAAAATATGGCAACACTAAAAAATTTAAGTGTGAAAATAAATATAATTTTATTGTCTTTCATATTAAGACATTAAAATTCATTAAACTACCGTTTTCCAAGTTTAACTAAACTCGGTTTAACAAAGTTTAAGGCTTAAAAATCTAGTTTTCAACTGTTTAATAACAGTAAACCCGTTTTACCAAATAGTTTTCAACATTTTCGTAATATTTTACCTTTTTGCTCAAAAATTTTGCTAAAAATATGGCAACACTGTAAACATTTTTGTATGAAAATAAATATAATTTGATTGTTTTTCTTATTAAAGTGTTCAAATTCACTAAACTTCTTATATCCAAGTTTAACTAATCTTGGTTTAACAAAGCTTAAGGCTTAAAAATCTAGTTTTCAACTGTTTAATAACAGTAAACCCGTTTTACCAAATAGTTTTTAATATTTTCGTAATATTTTACCTTTTTGCTCAAAAATGTTGCTAAAAATATGGCAACACTGCAAAAATTTGTGTGTGAAAATATATATAATTTGATTGTCATTCTTATTAAAATGTTTAAATTCACTAAACTTCTTATATCCAAGTTTAACTAAACTCGGTTTAACAAAGTTTAAGGATTGAAAATCTATTTTTCAACTGTTTAATAACAGTAAACCCGTTTTACGAAATAGTTTTTAAAATTTTCGCCATAGTTTGTCTTTTTCCTCTAAAACTTTGCAAAAAATATGGCAACACTCTAAAAATGTTAATGTGAAAATAAATATAATTTTATTGCCTTTTTTTATATTCAAATTCACTAAACTTCTGTTTTCCAAGTTTAACTAAACTCGGTTTAACAAAGTTTAAGGCTTGAAAATTTAGTTTTTAACTATTTACTAACAGTAGAATCGTTTTACGAAATAGTTTTTAAAATTTTCGCCATAGTTTATCATTTTCCTCTAAAACTTTGCAAAAAATATGGCAACACTAAAAAAATTTAAGTGTGAAAATAAATATAATTTTATTGTCTTTCATATTAAGGTGTTCAAATTCACTAAACTTCCGTTTTCCAAGTTTAACTAAACTCGGTTTAACAAAGTTTAAGGCTCGAAAATCTAGTTTTCAACTATTTACTAACAGCAGAATCGTTATACGAAATAGTTTTTAAAATTTTTGCCATATTTTATCTTTTTTCTCTAAAACTTTGCAAAAAATATGGCAACACTATAAAAATTTTAGTGTGAAAATAAATATAATTTTATTGTCTTCCATATTAAGGTATTCAAATTCATTAAACTTCAGATTTCCAAGTTTAACTAATCTCGATTTAACTAAGTTTAACAATTTACAACTCCCAACTGTGGATTGAAAACAAATCATTAAAAAGTTCTTGTTAGAACACAAAAACGGTAAGTTTATTATATCTTCATTATAATTAATAACTCCCAGCACTGGCTTGTTTACATTTGCAACATAACTGCTATATCAACATAACAGTAGATGTAAAAGAATAACAATAACATACATAGAAAAAACTTAAAGTTGCCATATCAAAGCAATATAAACATCCAAGTAATTCCTTTAATCACCTACACATATTGTTAAAAAGACTAGTTTAAGTTGTTTTTGCTAGTTTCTAAAATTTTACAATGATATTAAGATTCCTATAAAATATGGTTATGTCGAATTTCATTGCTATACCTGCTTTTTTTAGTCAGTTATGAGCGTTAATGTCATTTTCTGAGGGGGACCTTATATGGGGGATAGGGTCAATTATGGACCGATCCTTATAAAATTTTACAATGATACTAAGATTCCTAAAAAATATGATTATGTCGAATTTCATCGCTATAGCTGCTTCTTTTAGTCAGTTATGAGCGTTAATGTCATTTTCTGAGGGGGGCCTTATATGGGGGCTAGGCGAAATCGTGGACCGATATTGCCCATTTTCAATACCAAACAAACTGCATCAATATAAAATATTTGTGCAAAATTTCAGCTCGCTAGCTGCTTCCGTTTGGACTCTATCGTGTTTTCAACAGACGGACAGACAGACGGACAGACGGACGGACATGGCTAGATCGTCTTAGAATTTAATGAGGATCCAGAATATATATACTTTTGTGGGTCTTAGATGAATATTTCGATGTGTTACAAACGGAATGACAAAAACAATATACCCCCCATCTTTTTTGATGGTGGGTATAAAAATATGTTTGCATAAAATAAGCAAAAGAGAAAGAGAAGTGTTAATTGCTTAAAATTGAAAGAAATAAAAAAGTTTAAATTAAGATAAAACTCATAAAAATACGGCAGCCTGCAAAAAATTTTGTTATAGAAAGAATAGATTTCCTATTAAATATCATAAAATTCTATTAAACTTCGCTAAACTCTGATTTTCGCAGTTTAACTAAACTTGGTTTTAACAAGTTTAAGGTTTAAAAATCAAGTTTTTGGACTTAGAACAACCATAGAAATATTGTTCTTAACTAAAATCTATACTTATGCATAAATTAAAAATGTTTATAGCATTTTCTGCTAAATAAGTGGCAACACTGAAAAAAATTTTATGGGAAAATAATTATATATTTGTGCACTATTATTTATAAGTACTTAATTTCATTAAACTCCCGTTTTCCAATTTTAACTAAACTTGGTTTAAACAAGTTTAAGGTTTAAAAGTCAAGTTTTTGGACTTAGAATAACCATAGAAATATTATACAAGACTAAAAAATATGATTTTGTAAAAATTTAACTTTTTTATAGCATTTGTTGCTAAATAAGTGGCAACACTGAAAAAAAATTTATGGGAAAATAATTATATTTTTATGAACTATTATTTATAAGTACTTAATTTCACTAAACTTAGTTTTTTTAAGTTTAACTAAACTTGGTTTAAACAAGTTTAAGGTTTAAAAATCAAGTTTTTTGACTTAGAATAACCATAGAAATATTATACAAGACTAAAAATTATGATTTTGTATAAATAAAACATTTTTATAGCATTTTCTGTTAAATAAGTGGCAACACTGAAAAAATTGTTATGGGAAAATAATTATATTTTTATGAACTATTATTTGTAAGTACTTAATTTCACTAAACTTTCGTTTTCCAAGTTTAACTAAACTTGGTTTAAACAAGTTTAAGATTTAAAAATCAAGTTTTTGGACTTAGAACAACCATAGAAATATTATACTAGACTAAAAAATATGATTTTGTAAAAATATAACTTTTTTATAGCATTTTCTGCTAAATAAGTGGCAACACCGAAAAAATTGTTATGGGAAAATAATTATATTATTATTAACTATTATTTATAAGTACTTAATTTCACTAAACTCTCGTTTTCCAAGTTTAACTAAACTTGGTTTAAACAAGTTTAAGATTTAAAAATTAAGTTTTTGGACTTAGAATAACCATAGAAATATTATACAAGACTAAAAAATATGACTTTGTAAAAATTTAACTTTTTTATAGCATTTTCTGCTAAATAAGTGGCAACACTGAAAAAAAATTTATGGGAAAATAATTATATTTTTATGAACTATTATTTATAAGTACTTAATTTCACTAAACTCTCGTTTTTCAAGTTTAACTAAACTTGGTTTAAACAAATTTAAGATTTAAAAATCAAGTTTTTTGACTTAGAATAACCATAGAAATATTATACAAGAC
Source organism: Lucilia sericata (assembly GCF_015586225.1). Lineage (NCBI taxonomy): Eukaryota > Metazoa > Arthropoda > Insecta > Diptera > Calliphoridae > Lucilia > Lucilia sericata. Next base: position 72,911 of record NW_023995557.1, on the reverse strand, counting down.
TAAAAATTGTGATTTTGTATAAATAAAACATTTTTATAGCATTTTCTGCTAAATAAGTGGCAACACTGAAAAAAATTTTATGGGAAAATAATTATATTTTTATGAACTATTAGTTATAAGTACTTAATTTCACTAAACTCTCGTTTTCCAAGTTTAACTAAACTTGGTTTAAACAAGTTTAAGATTTAAAAGTCAAGTTTTTGGACTTAGAACAACCATAGAAATATTATACAAGACTAAAAAATATGATTTTGTAAAAATTTGACATTTTTATAGCATTTTCTGCTAAATAAGTGGCAACACTGAAAAAAATTTTATGGGAAAAGAATTATATTTTTATGAACTATTATTTATAAGTACTTAATTTCACTAAACTCTCGTTTTCCAAGTTTAACTAAACTTGGTTTAACAAAGTTTAAGTTCTAAAAATCATATGTTTGCTTTTAAAACGTTTCTAGAAATATTTTACAAAATAAATTTTGAAAATTTATCAAAATTTTTTTTACTTTTTTACAAATATCTACTAAAAATATGGCAACACTTAAAAAAAATTTATGGAAAATTAATATTATTTTTATTATACATTAGATAGGAGTATTAAATTTCGTTAAACTCTTGTTTTCCAAGTTTAACTAAACTCAGTTAAAGCCAGTTTAAGACTTTAAAATTAAATTTTAAGATTTTAAATTATTTCTATAATGATAAGGTTATTTAGAAAAACTGTTATTTTGTATATTTTTAGATACTGTGTTGAATTTGAGGTTTTAAGGACTTCCAAGGCTTGTCACAAATTGCCGCCCTACAATTTATTGATAGAAGGTAAAGAGAACTCAAAATCTTTCACTCTATTAACATTTTCTTTAGTAATAATCCCTCTCTCTCTCTCTCTCTCTCTTTTTAATCATTGTAAAGGTGATCGCATAGTAGTACGCTGTGACGTGGAAGCTTTCATCCAGGACTTTGCTGCCTCCACAGACAACAATCTAACTTCATCAACTTTGAAATCTAAACATCACAATGACTCGTTATACAATAAACTAGACTTAGGCACCAGTTCGACGGAGGAGGATTTAAATGACAGTGATGAAAATATGATCGACAATAGCAGCAGCAGCAGTAGTAGTAGTGATGAACATGATGATTACGATACGGCCTCATTAACGATTAAAACTACATCCACTACTACCACAACAACGACTACAACTACTACCACACCTTATCCACCGCCACAATCTATACAGTATCATTGTCGTGGCGAGGGTTTACCCGGTCGCACTACAAGATGGAGTGCTTTGGCAGCGCCCTCATGCCGAGGCAAATGGTTGAGATTGACTCTCGATACACCGAAAAAATGTACACATGCACAGTTTATATTCGTTTAAGGCAGAGCGTAAGCGGTATAGCGAGAGTGCTTAACTAGTTTTTTGTACAATTAGTTTGAAAAAAAAAATTATAAAAATTTACTAATAATTTCATTAAAATTTTAATTTTTCTTACAATTTTTATTAAAATTTTTATAAAAACCTTAAATTGTCTTAATTTGAAATCATATTTAGTAGTTAAACTTTCTTAAACTTTTGTTTTCCTAGTTTAACTAAACTTGGTTAAATTGAGTTTAAGGCTTGCAAATGCTATCAAACGTTTTTAAACATTTCTAAATCCTTTAAACAACATAAATTTTTAGCAGTGATGCCATATTTTTGCTATTTTTAAATCTTTATAACAAAAATATGGCAACCCCGAAATTTTAATTTTTACCAAAATGTTTATTTTTTATCCCTATTTTATAAAATGGGCTTAAATTTAGCTAAACTTTATTTTAATGATTTAACCTAAACCTAGTTTAACAAATTTTAAGACATTCTCTAAGACCAAATTTTATTTTAAAAAGATTTCTTATTATCCCTAAACCAGAGATACAAGCCGAGACGGTTTAAATCGGCGGCGGCTGGCCGCCGGTAATATTTTGCAAGCCGCACCGCCGCCGACTTCTTCCTGCTCAAAAGCTGATAAAAATTGGAATCGCATACGTATTTCAGAAAATAATTTCACTAATTTGAATGGAGTTGCCACTTTTTTAAATTCTTATGACTAATTGAAAAGAGTTGCCACACAATATTGTGCTAGTATTAAAATAGTGATAACTACTATAATAATGTTAATTTGTTGTAGAAAAAAACTTATATAGAGGTAGGTTTCTATAACAGACTATAATACAGAGATTTTTCAATATAATAAACGCTTATAAGGTCAATTTTTGAAGAAAAAGTAAAATTGAGCCGACAATTTAGCCGCCGCCGATATTTTCTATAATAAGCCGCCGACCTAAAATGGTTGCGCCGCCGCCGCCGATCATTTTGCATCGGCTTGTATCTCTGCCCTAAACTCAATTTATGCGGGAAATTCTTTAATTTTGGTTTTTTACAAAAATTCTGCGAAAAATATGGCAACACCCAAAAAAATTTGTCATACAAATTAAAAACTTTTGATGGAGTTTCATATTATGGGGTTATATTTCACTAAACTTTGTTTTTGCAAGTTTAACTAAACTCGGTTGATCCAAGTTTAAGTTTTTAAAAATCCAGAATTCGAATGTTTAATGTGTGCAAACATATTTTATAATAAAATTTTTTTAACTTTTTGCATTATTTAAGAATTTTTACGCAAAAAACTGCTAAAAATATGGCAACACCAAAAAAATTTTGTCATACTAATTAAAGACTTTTGATGAAGTTTCTTTTTGTGGTAAAATTTTGCACTAATCTTAGTTTTTTCAAGTTTAACTAAACTCAGTTAAAGCAAGTTTAAGGTTTAAAACCCCAAGTTTAAGATTCTTAGATATCTGTAATAACAATAAACAATATTATTTTTTTATTCAAACAATTATTTATTGATTTTTTATTACAATTTGTTTACTTTTCTCAAATTTTGTTAAAACTTTAAAGTCAATTAATTTTGTAACTTATTTGAAAGTTTATTTTAACATTTATTTCTCTTCAAACCTATACTCATACTTACATACATACATAATCACACAAAATGAAACCCTAATTATTTCATTATTATACTAAACTCACACATGATTATTTTTAAACTTTTACTAGCTTTAAGACTATAAAAAAAACTCATACTAATATTAACGGAATAAAAATAAATCTATAAAATTATAAGAAAAAAAAATATTGTTCATAATTATAAGTTTCATTCATCAGACAAAAAACAAACATTTAAAAAAATTACTCACGAAAAAACAAACATCACTTGATTAAACACACTAATGGGCAAACAAGGAGTAAAAATATATGAAAATTATATTAATAAATTTCCATAAATTTAAGCAAATGAAATAAATAATAATGTTTAGATTTACCTTTCTTTAAGAAAAAATCATATATTAAAACAAAAATATAAGTAATAATAACAACAACAAAAAATGATAAGAAAACAAATAAGTATGAATAAAAAAATATAATTTTAAATATAAAATTAAAAAAAATTATAGATTTTATTGCATAAGGGAAAAAATGTCAAGTAAGTAAGAATTAAACTATTTTATTAAGCTTATCAAATTTAATTACAAAACCAGTGCTAAATAATGAAAAATTTTCAAAATGAATCAGACAATTTTTAAAGATGTGCAAAATTTTTAAAATCAGGGGATTTCCTAGTTAAAAATCGATTACATTACAACAACTTACACAATAAGGCTTAATAGTATTCTAATTTTATATGATAGTTTTAACATTTTAGTCATATTTAACCATTTTTCTTTAAAATTCTGCGAAAAATATGGCAACTCTCCAAAAATTTTATTTACAAAATAAATATAATTTTATTGTCTTTCATATTAAGATGTTCAAATTCACTAAACTTCCGTTTTCCAAGTTTAACTAAACTCGGTTTAACAAAGTTTAGGGCTTGAAAATCTAGTTTTTAACTATTTACTAACAGTAGAATCGTTTTACGAAATAGTTTTTAAAATTTTTGCCATATTTTATCTTTTTTCTCTAAAACTTTGCAAAAAATATGGCAACACTATAAACATTTTAGGGTAAAAATAAATATAATTTTATTGCCTTTCATATTAAGGTGTTCAAATTCACTAAACTTCCGTTTTCCAAGTTTAACTAAACTCGGTTTAACAAAGTTTAGGGCTTGAAAATCTAGTTTTTAACTATTTACTAACAGTAGAATCGTTTTACGAAATAGTTTTTAAAATTTTTGCCATATTTTATCTTTTTTCTCTAAAACTTTGCAAAAAATATGGCAACACTATAAACATTTTAGTGTAAAAATAAATATAATTTTATTGTCTTTCATATTAAGACATTAAAATTCATTAAACTACCGTTTTCCAAGTTTAACTAAACTCGGTTTAACAAAGTTTAAGGCTTAAAAATCTAGTTTTCAACTGTTTAATAACAGTAGAATCGTTCTACGAAATAGTTTTTAAAATTTTTGACATATTTTATCTTTTTTCTCTAAAACTTTGCAAAAAATATGGCAACACTATAAAAATTTTTTAATAAATATAATTTTATTGTCTTTCATATTAAGGTATTCAAATTCATTAAACTACGGTTTTCCAAGTTTAACTAAACTCGGTTTAACAAAGTTTAAAACTTGAAAATCTAATTTTCAACTAGTTACTAACAGTAAAATCGTTTTACGAAATAGTTTTTAACATTTTCGTAATATTTTACCTTTTTGCTCTAAAATGCTGCTAAAAATATGGCAACACTGTAAACATTTTTGTGTGAATATAAATATAATTTTATTGTCTTTCATATTAAGGTATTCAAATTCATTAAACTACGGTTTTCCAAGTTTAACTAAACTCGGTTTAACCAAGTTTAAAGCTTGAAAATCTAGTTTTGAACTGTTTAATAACAGTAGAGTCGTTCTACGTAATGGTTTTGAACATTTTTGTAATATTTTACCTTTTTGGTCTAAAATGCTGCTAAAAATATGGCAACACTGTAAACATTTTTGTGTGAAAATAAATATAATTTGATTGTCTTTCTTATTAAAGTGTTCAAATTCACTAAACTTCATATTTCTGAGTTTAACTAATCTTGGTTTAACAAAGTTTAGGGCTTAAAAATCTAGTTTTCAACTGTTTAATAACAGTAAACCCGTTTTACCTAATAGTTTTTAACATTTTCTTAATATTTTACCTTTTTGCTCAACAATGCTGCTAAAAATATGGCAACACTGTAAACATTTTTGTGTGAAAATAAATATAATTTGATTGTCTTTCTTATTAAAGTGTTCAAATTCACTAAACTTCTTATATTCAAGTTTAACTAATCTTGGTTTAACAAAGTTTAAGGCTTAAAAATCTAGTTTTCAACTGTTTAATAACAGTAAACCCGTTTTACCTAATAGTTTTCAACATTTTCGTAATATTTTACCTTTTTGCTCAAAAATGCTGCTAAAAATATGGCAACACTGTAAACATTTTTGTATGAAAATAAATATAATTTGATTGTTTTTCTTATTAAAGTGTTCAAATTCACTAAACTTCTTATATCCAAGTTTAACTAATCTTGGTTTAACAAAGTTTAAGGCTTAAAAATCTAGTTTTCAACTGTTTAATAACATTAAACCCGTTTTACCTAATAGTTTTTAACATTTTCGTAATATTTTACCTTCTAGCTCAAAAATTTTGCCAAAAATATGGCAACACTGCAAAAATTTGTGTGTGAATATAAATATAATTTGATTGTCTTTCTTATTAAAGTGTTTAAATTCACTAAACTTCTTATATCCAAGTTTAACTAATCTTGGTTTAACAAAGTTTAAGGCTTAAAAATCTAGTTTTTAACTGTTTAATAACAGTAAACCCGTCTTATGTAATAGTTTTTAACATTTTTGTAATATTTTACCGTTTTGCTCAAAAATGATGCTAATTTGATTGTCTTATTAAAGTGTTCAAATTCACTAAACTTCTTATATTCAAGTTTAACTAATCTTGGTTTAACAAAGTTTAAGGCTTAAAAATCTAGTTTTCAACTGTTTAATAACAGTAAACCCGTTTTACGTAATAGTTTTTTATATTTTCGTAATATTTTACCTTTTTGCTCGAAAATTTTGCTAAAAATATGGCAACACTGTAAACATTTTTGTGTGAATATAAATATAATTTTATTGTCTTTCATATTAAAGTGTTTAAATTCACTAAACTTCTTATATCCAAGTTTAACTAATCTTGGTTTAACAAAGTTTAGGGCTTAAAAATCTAGTTTTCAACTTTTTTAACATTTTGTAATATTTTACCTTTTTTCTCAAAAATGCTGCTAAAAATATGGCAACACTGTAAACATTTTTGTGTGAATATAAATATAATTTTATTGCCTTTCATATTAAAGTGTTTAAATTCAATAAACTTCTTATATCCAAGTTTAACTAATCTTGGTTTAACAAAGTTTAGGGCTTAATAATCTAGTTTTCAACTTTTTTAACATTTCGTAATATTTTACCTTTTTGCTTAAAAATTTTGCTAAAACTATGGCAACACTGCAAAAATTTGTGTTTGCAAATAAATATAATTTCATAATCTTTCTTATTATGGTGTTCAAATTCACTAAACTTCATATTTCTAAGTTTAACTAAACTATGTTTAACAAAGTTTAAGGCTTAAAAATCTAGTTTTCAACTGTTTAATAACAGTAAACCCGTTTTACGTAATAGTTTTTTATATTTTCGTAATATTTTACCTTTTTGCTCAAAAATTTTGCTAAAAATATGACAACACTCTAAACATTTTTGTGTGAATATAAATATAATTTGATTGTCTTTCTTATTAAAGTGTTTAAATTCACTAAACTTCTCATATCCAAGTTTAACTAATCTTGGTTTAACAAAGTTTAAGGCTTAAAAATCTTGTTTTCAACTGTTTACTAACAGTAGAATCGTTTTACCTAATAGTTTTTAACATTTTCGTAATATTTTACCTTTTTGCTCAACAATGCTGCTAAAAATATGGCAACACTGTAAACATTTTTTGTGTGAAAATAAATATAATTTGATTGTCTTTCTTATTAAAGTGTTCAAATTCACTAAACTTCTTATATCCAAGTTTAACTAATCTTGGTTTAACAAAGTTTAGGGCTTAAAAATCTAGTTTTCAACTGTTTAATAACAGTACACCCGTTTTACCTAATAGTTTTTAACATTTTCGTAATATTTTACCTTTTTGCTCAACAATGCTGCTAAAAATATGGCAACACTGCAAAAATTTGTGTGTGAAAATAAATATAATTTTATTGTCTTTCATATTAAGATATTCAAATTCATTAAACTACCGTTTTCCAAGTTTAACTAATCTTGGTTAAATAAAGTTTAAGACTTAATAATAAAGTGTTCAACTGCTTAATAACACCAGAACCGTTTTACGGAATAGTCTTTTAAATTTTCGTAATATTTTAACTTCTTGCTCAAAAATTTTACTAAAAATATGGCAACTCTGTAAAAAAAATGGTGTGAAAATAAATATAATTTGATTGTCTTTCCTATTAAGGTGTTAAAAATCACTAAACTTCAGATTTCCAAGTTTAACTAATCTCGATTTAACTAAGTTTAACAATTTATAACTCCCAACTGTGGATTGAAAACAAATCATTAAAAAGTTCTTGTTAGAACACAAAAACGGTAAGTTTATTATATGTTAATTATAATTAATAACTCCCAGCACTGGCTTGTTTACATTTGCAACATAACTGCTATATCAACATAACAGTAGATGTAAAAGAATAACAATAACATACATAGAAAAAACTTAAAGTTGCCATATCAAAGCAATATAAACATCCAAGTAATTCCTTTAATCACCTACACATATTGTTAAAAAGACTAGTTTAAGTTGTTTTTGCTAGTTTCTTCATCGCTGCCCATAAAAATGACTACATAAAGTCTAAATGAAATAATTTTCTACAAAAAAACACCCCGTTATCAAATATTTGAAGCATAAAAAAGTCTTTGAAATAAAAAGTAAACAAAAAAATTCACATTAATACCAAGAAAAAAATTTATATTTTTTTTAAAGATAAGAAATTTTTTTCGCAAAAACAATTAATTGTATAAACAAATTAAAAATATTTTACTCATTTTATTATAATCTTAGCTTAATAAAAAAAAGAAAAAAACTCTGTATACATTTAGTTGAACTTGAGCTTATGAAACGTTAAGTATAGAAAATCATTTCAAATATATTAAAAAAAATTGCAATTTTTAAGGCAGAAAAAAAGTATAAAATTACAATTTAAAAATTTTAAAAAATTTCTGTGTGCGTTTAAGAAAAAATGTTTAAAATATTATTAATTTTATTTAATATTTATGTGATATTTGCTTATCCTTCGACAACATATTCACGTGGTAAGTTTTAGTGTTATTATTATGATTTAAAACACGGGCCGCGAAATTTTTTTCTAGGTCAAGTTTCAAGGTTAAAAATAAACAATTTAAAAACATCAACAAACCGAGGCAAATATTTGCAAAAATTATAACAACGAAATTAACAACACTTTTAGAGGCAAATTTATGAAAAACTTATATTGGTAATTTATCTTCTATTTATTACGAGTGATTTAATGCTATTCAATTTCACTAAACTTTCATTTTCCTAGTTTAACTAAACTTGGTTAAACTAAGTTTAAGGCCTAAAAATCTACTGTTTTACTGATAATTAATTATGGAATCAAGTTATAAGAAAAATTTTAATATTTTCAAAATATTTCTTTAAAATTCTGCTAAAAATATGGCAACATTGAAAATGTTTGTTCACAAAAATAAAACTTTTTTACTAAATATTCTTTCCCAAGTGTCAAATTTCACTAAACTTTCATTATCCTAGTTTAACTAAACTTGGTTAAACTAAGTTTAAGACCTAAAAATCTACAGTTTTACTACTTATTACTAATAGAAACAATTTATAAGTAATTTTTTTTAATTCTCGTAATTTTTCACAATTTTTCTTTAAAATTCTGCTAAAAGTAGTGTTAAATTTCACTAAAATTCCATTTTCCAAGTTCAACTAAACTTGGTTAAACTAAGTTGAAGACTGGAATGGAAGCATTTTATAAGGTTCATTTTAATAAAAAAAATTTCACAAAATTCTTCATAAAATATGGCAACATCAAAAAATTATTGTTAAACTTCCGATTTTAAAGTTTAACTAAACTCGGTTAAATCAAGTTTAAGGTTTTAAAATGCAGTTCAACAAAGTTTTAAACAACAAAATTAACTTTCCTACCTTTTAACTTGCTTTCCTTAGATCATTACAATGCCAAATGCACCGATCCCGAAACAAATCGAGAATTATATATTGGGGAAGTTTTCACCCGTCCCGGTCAATGCATACGTGTACAATGCTCGGGTTCTCTGAAATTATGGGAAGATAGGTAAAGTATTATTTATCAAAAAGAAAACATTATACAATTTATTTAAATTACCGTTTTTTTTTTTTTTTTTTTTGTCTAGTTGTCAAGTTCCCCAATTGGAGGGTGATTGTTATCGTTTGCCCGCCGCCAATGAGTTTCTCGATTTCCCTCGCTGTTGTCCCAATTACGAGTGTAAATCGTCTAAATCCGATGATAAAAGTACTACCGATGAGACACGTCTTTATAATCATATGGGCCGTTTGCTACGTGAGCATATCACCCAAAGGGTTAAGGTGATGATACATGCACCGCCATCAACCACAACTTTTAATTATACGGAGGGCGGGAGAACTGCAATAACGACGAGGACTGGTGGAGATCAGAAAGAGTATAAAATCAATAATTATAGTTAGAGAAAAAAATATATTTTTTTTCATTTTTCTTGAAGGGCTTACAAATTGTGTTAGTTGGCCAAAAAGAAGAAGGATTTTGTGAAGACCTGTTGCTTAGACGTTAAATAATTTAATAAAATTTATTTAAATTTCTTTAAAAAATTGAGAATTTGAATGGTAATTTATTTAAATGGTATAATTTCAATAAAATGAATTATATTAGTGTAGGAAATCCCAGGCTTGTGAGGTTTTTCAAGAGCGACATCTATATGTCATATATGTTTACATCCATTACCATATTAATAAATTAATCGATAACACTGTTTTATTTTTGACACTTGCACTGTTTTAGCTGTGAATGTTTTAATATATTACTGCCTTATCCTTATTTATATATTTTACCTTTAAAAAGTATTAATAAAAATTTATTTAAGATTTATTAATTCAGTAAATTAATGATATTAGTAAAAAAAATCACTAGGTCTGTTGCATTAAAATAGGTACCATTTATAAATAAGTTTTTCTACAGCAATTATCATATGAATAACATTACCGACAGCACTGCTTTGACTTTAACTATTAACATAAACACTGTTTTATCATTTAATATTTTTGCAAACACTGCACTGTTCATACTAGGGCTACCGAATTAAAACGAGATAAAAACGCCAGACAAATATTAAATAAAAACAAAAATGTCATAATTAACTATAAATAGTACTAAATTAACTATAATAGTAGTATTAAAATAAAACCTATTGTATCTTTTAACTATTTCAACAAACACAACATTGTCCTTACTAGAGCTACCATATTAAAACTAGATATTTGTGTAATGTAAACATTGTTATAAAAACAATAATTTGCTAAATTAATTATTAATAGTACATACCATGGATGAATCCTATAGTCCAAAACTTAATTTAATATACATTTTTTTGCGAAATTGTTTTATTTTTCTTTTAAGTAAACTTTAACACACAAACAGCCTTTCCTTTGTTATTTCCATCAACTTTTCTTACACTGCCTTATCAGCAATTACAACCTTGTCAAATGAATACAACCCTGTGTGCTGAAAAATACCACATTGTTTTCACGAACTTGAAAAAAACGGCAAAATTGCCGAACAACATCTGCATTTCTTCATCATACAATAAGAAAGAGATAAAAGAAAAACGACATTTTAACACACACTCTATTATTAAGCGGCGTTATTTTTTTGTGCAGTTCCCGGAAAAAACGCAAATTCCCATTATCCAATAAGGATTTTTGCTGAAATATAATTGAAAAATAAAGCAATTTTCCCCAGGAGTGAAATTAAAGAAGTAAGAAGTTTTTAAAATAAAATTAATAATAAATATAATAAAAGACTTCTAAAAAAAGTGAAAAAATGTGGTTGTGAGGTGTGTGCAAAAAAACGAAAAAAAAAATTGTTAAAAGGTTGCCAAATTCCAAATAGAATATTCTACAACAAAAACCAAAAATGAATGACAAGTAGTGACGCATGTGAAAAAGTCAATAAAATTTAATATTTGCCCAAAAAAGTTAATTATTATAACATAAAACATTTTATTTAAACACAAGATTTTTTGTAATTTCTTAATAAGAAAAAAAAAACTCAAGCTAAAGTTGGCGCGGACGCTAAAAAACTTGTGTTTCCATGTCTGCTGTCTTTCCTAAAGAATTCAAAGCTTTGCAGCGCTGCGGCAGAGCCTGTAGCAAAAGAACTAAAAAAACATGTGTTTTTCACAAAATTGTGTAAACCAAATTATTAAAAATTACACATTTTTAGCAAAACTCTATATCAAATAAAATCTCGTTTTTTTCTTAAAATTTTCAACAATTTATTTCATTAACACAAGTAAATTAAAAAATGTGGCCAATTCTTTACCCTCTTTTAATTGAGGTTATGTGCTAATTTTTTTTCTTTTCTTTTTAAACTTTTTCGCACTCAACTGTCAATTTTATTTTAATTTCATGGCTTTTTCATTTGTTTGTCTCTTGTCATATTGTTTGCTGTTAATTAACATTGTCTTAAACTGTTAATTAACAGTGCTTTATTGTTCAATTGTTTACCTAAAATTGTGTAAATATTAGCAATTTTTAAAGAGTTTTTTTAAGGTTTTTATTTATAATTTAAATAATCTTTAGATTTGTTTCATTTTATTAAGCAAGTCTATATTAGTTAATTTATTTACCATTAATATTATTTGGAATTTGGCGCCTTTTATATTGACCATGTACATACTAGATATTTTGTAAGGTCAGTTATAAACGCGTGTTTTTATAGGATGATTCACTCTTTGAGTATTTCAAGATGTTAACTGTTATGAATAATTCATTTTGTAATTATTTATAAAGAACAAAAGAAACAATACAAATTAGGAAGAACACAAGCCTAATTGATTTTTATCCAAATTTTAGAATAACATATAGACTCTTATAGAAAAAACTAGAGTCTAGTCTATAGAATAGGCTAGTGTCTAGTCTATGGAATAAGCTGGTGTCTAGTCTATAGAATAGACTAGAGTCTAGTCTATAGAATAGACTAGAGTCTAGTCTATAGAATAGACTAGAGTCTAGTCTATAGAATAGACTAGAGTCTAGTCTATAGAATAGACTAGAGTCTAGTCTATAGAATAGACTAGTGTCTAGTCTATAGAATAGACTAGTGTCTAGTCTATAGAATAGACTAGTGTCTAGTCTATAGAATAGACTAGTGTCTAGTTTATAGAATATACTAGTATCTAGTCTATAGAATAGACTAGTGTCTATAGAGTAGACTAGTGTCTAGTCTATAGAGTAGACTAGTGTCTAGTCTATAGAGTATACTAGTGTCTAGTCTATAGAATAGACTAGAGTCTAGTCTATAGAATAGACTAGAGTCTAGTCTATAGAATAGACTAGAGTCTAGTCTATAGAATAGACTAGAGTCTAGTCTATAGAATAGACTAGAGTCTAGTCTATAGAATAGACTAGAGTCTAGTCTATAGAATAGACTAGAGTCTAGTCTATAGAATAGACTAGAGTCTAGTCTATAGAATAGACTAGAGTCTAGTCTATAGAATAGACTAGAGTCTAGTCTATAGAATAGACTAGAGTCTAGACTATAGAATAGACTAGAGTCTAGACTATAGAATAGATTAGAGTCTAGTCTATAGAATAGACTAGAGTCTAGTCTATAGAATAGACTAGAGTCTAGTCTATAGAATAGACTAGTATCTAGTCTATAGAATAGACTAGTGTCTAGTCTATAGAATATAGACTAGTGTCTAGTCTATTGAATAGTCTAGTGTCTAGTCTATTGAATAGACTAGTGTCTTGTCTTTTAAAATAGACTTGTGTCTTGTCTATTGAATAGACTAGTGTCTAGTCTATAGAATAGACTAGTGTCTAGTCTATAGAATAGACTAGTGTCTAGTCTATAGAAAAGACTATTGTCTAGTCTATAGAATATACTAGTGTCTAGTCTATAGAATAAACTAGTGTCTAGTCTATAGAATAGACTAGTGTCTAGTCTATAGAATAGACTAGTGTCTAGTCTATAGAATAGACTAGTGTCTAGTCTATAGAATAGACTAGTGTCTAGTCTATAGAATAGACTAGTGTCTAGTCTATAGAATAAACTAGTGTCTAGTCTATAGAATAGACTAGTGTCTAGTCTATAGAATAGACTAGTGTCTAGTCTATAGAATAGACTAGTGTCTAGTCTATAGAATAGACTAGAGTCTAGTCTATAGAATAGACTAGAGTCTAGTCTATAGAATAGACTAGAGTCTAGTCTATAGAATAGACTAGAGTCTAGTCTATAGAATAGACTAGTGTCTAGTCTATAGAATAGACTAGTATAGAATAGACTAGTGTCTAGTCTATAGAATAGACTAGTGTCTAGTCTATAGAATAGACTAGTGTCTAGTCTATAGAATAGACTAGTGTCTAGTCTATAGAATAGACTAGTGTCTAGTCTATAGAATAGACTAGTGTCTAGTCTATAGAATAGACTAGTGTCTAGTCTATAGAATAGACTAGTGTCTAGTCTATAGAATAGACTAGTGTCTAGTCTATAGAATAGACTAGTGTCTAGTCTATAGACTAGGCTAGTGTCTTGTCTATAGACTGGACTAGTGTCTAGTCTATAGAATAGACTATTGTCTAGTCCATAGAATAGACTATTTTCTAGTCTGTAGAATAGACTAGTGTCTAGTCTGTAGTATAGTGTCTAGCCTATAGAATAGGCTAGTGTCTAGCCTATAGAATAGACTAGTATCTAGGCTATAGAATAGACTAGTATCTAGGCTATAGAATAGACTAGTGTCTAGTCTAAAGAATAGACTAATGTCTAGTCTACAGAATAGACTAGTTGCTAGTCTATAGAATAGACTAATGTCTAGTCTACTGAATAGACTAATGTCTAGTCTACTGAATAGACTAGTGTCTAGTCTACAGAATAGACTAATGTCTAGTCTACAGAATAGACTAATGTCTAGTCTATAGCATAGACTAGAGAGGTCTGTAGCATAGACTATAGTTGACTTTTTTCAAAACTATTTTTTGCAATTTTGTACAAAAATCATTAAGTCTCTCTTCCACTGTCACCATTATTAAATCTATAATTTACTTCCTCCTTTCCCAAAGTGTTTTTGTTTTTCTTTTTGTGTTAAAGAAAACACAAATTTAGCATCTGCCCAGCTAAAATTCTTAATAATTTGTAATTGTGCACACACACTCACAACTTTACCTACGAAATTGCTATAAGTACACAACAGTTATTGTACGAAGGACTCTTTTTCTTAGCACATCTGTTTTCCTCCCCTAAACAAACAACAGGCTGCCTACCCGCCACTACTTTGCTAATAAAAGGTTTTGTTCTTAAGTAATAGTTAAAGCAAATTTTACGCTTTAGTTTCTTGTCTTATGTTTTCTTTTTCCCTTTTGTTATTATTACTTTTGCTGTTTTCTCTTTTATTGCTTGATTCGGTTTAGGGGTTCCTTAACCAGTTTCTTTACTTGATAAAACTAGTCATCACTAGTCCTTGTTAAAGAAAGGATCTTCACTGGAAAAAAAAGCAAATTAAAACAAAATATTTTAAGGAAATTATCTAAGATAAAGAAGAAAATTTAATAAATTTATTTAGTTATAAAAAGTAAAGAAAACAAAAAAAAAAGTAATATTTTTTCTGGTTGAAATCCTGTTTAAATAAAGAAAAAAGTGTATGGAACTCTTTTCAACTACGAAATTAACAAACAAACGCGTTTGGTTTTAAAAATCAGGAATTTAGGGTAATAGTTAGGAAAGTGAGTTAAAAGAAGCAACAAAATATCTTATAATTTTTAATAAAAACTAATTAATTTTTACCTTCCCGCTCTCTTTACAGTATTTTTTTTACGCTCACCAAATTTTATTACATTTTGTTTATATATAATTTATAATAAATAATAAAATAAAAGATGGCCCAACAAGAACAAGATATTCCAACTTTCAAATGCGTTTTGGTTGGTGATGGTGGTACCGGCAAGACTACATTCGTCAAACGTCACATGACCGGTGAATTTGAAAAGAAATACGTTGCAACATTGGGTGTCGAAGTACATCCATTAATTTTCCACACTAATCGTGGTGCCATCCGTTTCAATGTCTGGGATACAGCTGGTCAGGAGAAATTTGGCGGTTTGCGCGATGGCTACTACATTCAGGGACAGTGTGCTGTTATTATGTTCGATGTAACATCACGTGTTACATACAAGAACGTACCAAATTGGCACAGAGATTTGGTGCGTGTTTGCGAGAACATACCAATTGTATTGTGTGGCAACAAAGTCGATATTAAGGATCGTAAAGTTAAGGCCAAGAGTATTGTATTCCACAGAAAGAAGAATTTGCAAGTAAGTTGATTTATAAGTTTGTAATGTCTTAAGTATTTGATCTATAGTATTGATCAGTTTATGAGCTATAGTATAGTTTAGCTCACTCTTTGATCTATAGTATAGTTTAGATCAGTATCTAATCTATTCTATAGATCAATCTCTGATCTTTTCTATCAATCTGTCTCTCTATTCGGTACCTTCTTTATTTACATTCATAATTTTTCTACATTCTAGTACTATGACATCTCTGCCAAATCAAATTACAACTTTGAAAAGCCCTTCCTCTGGTTGGCCCGTAAATTGGTAGGTGATCCCAATTTGGAATTTGTGGCTATGCCCGCTTTACTGCCCCCAGAAGTCAAAATGGACAAGGATTGGCAATTACAAATCGAAAGAGATTTACAAGAAGCTCAAGAAACCGCCTTACCCGACGAGGATGAGGATTTGTAAATTTCCTTTTAAGACCCCAACAACAACAACACCCCCTACAACAACCACACTTTACATATTATTATTTGTTAAAAGAAAGTTGTAAATTCCTTTAATATCTCCAGGGAATTATATGTTTCTTTGTTCCATATTAAGCAACTTAAAAAAAAAAAACCTTTATAAGATTTTATTACAAAAACCAGCTAAAAAACTACAACAGAAGCTTAATTATTATAAATTTAAATTAAAAAAGAAAAGAAATAATTAAAAGAAGAAAACACACAAAATCTAATTTTAAAAAATTCAATAAAAATACAAAAGAAAACCTATTCAATAATGTTGTTCACTTTTTGCGCGGTATTTGTATAGTTTAAGGTTTTGCTGAGATTTGTTAAAAAAAAAACTCTTTAGAATTCTTTTTCTTTACATTCTTAAGCTATTCTAAAGCTCTGTACTGTTTTTTTTATTACTTTTCTTTAGTTTGTATATTTTTTTATATAAATATTTTTCTATTTTTTTTTGTAATTTATTCTGTATTTCTATCCAAAACATAATAATAATTGAATTTTTTGAATTTAATGAAAAATTACAAGATATTGGGGTTTTTCTTATCTTTTTTGGTCAAAATTTCTGAGAAAGTAGTTTAACTATCTGACTTAAAGATTGTAAACTATAGATCTATACTATAGATCAGTGTCTGATCTATACATATAGATCAGTGACTGATCTATACTTATAGATCAGTGTCTGATCTATACTTATATCTCGGTGTATGATCTATACTATAGATCAGTGTCTGATCTATACTATAGATCAGTGTCTGATCTATACTATAGATCAGTGTCTGATCTATACTATAGATCAGTGTCTGATCTATACTATAGATCAGTGTCTGATCTATACTATAGATCAGTGTCTGATCTATACTATAGATCAGTGTCTGATCTATACTATAGATCAGTGTCTGATCTATACTATAGATCAGTGTCTGATCTATACTATAGATCAGTGTCTGATCTATACTATAGATCAGTGTCTGATCTATACTATAGATCAGTGTCTGATCTATACTATAGATCAGTGTCTGATCTATACTTATAGATCAGTGTCTGATCTATACTTATAGATCAGTGTCTGATCTATACTTATAGATCAGTGTCTGATCTATACTTATAGATCAGTGTCTGAACTATACTTATAGATCAGTATCTGATCTATACTTATAGATCAGTGTCTGATCTATACTTATAGATCAGTGTCTGATCTATACTTATAGATCAGATTAGTGTCTGATCTATACTTATAGATCAGTGTCTGATCTATACTCATAGATCAGTGTCTGATCTATACTCATAGATCAGTGTCTGATCTATACTTATAGATCAGTGTCTGATCTATACTATAGATCAGTGTCTGATCTATACTATAGATCAGTGTCTGATCTATAATATAGATCAGTGTCTGATCTATACTTATAGATCAGTGTCTGATCTATACTTATAGATCAGTGTCTGATCTATACTTATAGATCAGTGTCTGATCTATACTTATAGATCAGTGTCTGATCTATACTTATAGATCAGTGTCTGATCTATACTTTAGATCAGTGTCTGATCTATACTTATAGATCAGTGTCTGATCTATACTATAGATCAGTGTCTGATCTATACTTATAGATCAGTGTCTGATCTATACTTATAGATCAGTGTCTGATCTATACTCATAGATCAGTGTCTGATCTATACTTATAGATCAGTGTCTGATCTATACTCATAGATCAGTGTCTGATCTATACTTATAGATCAGTGTCTGATCTATACTTATAGATCAGTGTCTGATCTATACTTATAGATCAGTGTCTGATCTATACTTATAGATCAGTGTCTGATCTATACTTATAGATCAGTGTCTGATCTATACTTATAGATCAGTGTCTGATCTATACTTATTGATCAGTGTCTGATCTATACTTATAGATCAGTGTCTGATCTATACTTATAGATCAGTGTCTGATCTATAATATACTTATAGATCAGTGTCTGATCTATAATATACTTATAGATCAGTGTCTGATCTATATTATACTTATAGATCAGTGTCTGATCTATACTATAGATCAGTGTCTGATCTATACTTATAGATCAGTGTCTGATCTATACTTATAGATCAGTGTCTGATCTATACTATATTTAAAGATCAGTGTCTGATCTATACTATACTTATAGATCAGTGTCTGATCTATACTTATAGATCAGTGTCTGATCTATACTTATAGATCAGTGTCTGATCTATACTTATAGATCAGTGTCTGATCTATACTTATAGATCAGTGTCTGATCTATACTTATAGATCAGTGTCTAATCTATACTTATAGATCAGTGTCTGATTTATATTTATAGATCAGTGTCTGATCTATACTTATAGATCAGTGTCTGATCTATACTTATAGATCAGTGTGTGATCAATACTTATAGATCAGTGTCTGATCTATACTTATAGATCAGTGTCTGATCTATACTTATAGATCAGTGTCTGATCTATACTTATTGATCAGTGTCTGATCTATACTTATAGAACAGTATCTGATCTATACTTATAGATCAGTGTCTGATCTATACTTATAGATCAGTGTCTGATCTATACTTATAGATCAGTATCTGATCTATACTTATATATCAGTATCTGATCTATACTTATATATCAGTGTCTGATCTATACTATACTTATAGATCAGTGTCTGATCTATACTTATAGATCAGTGTCTGATCTATACTTATAGATCAGTGTCTGATCTATACTTATAGATCAGTGTCTGATCTATACTTATAGATCAGTGTCTGATCTATACTTATAGATCAGTGTCTGATCTATACTTATAGATCAGTGTCTGATCTATACTTATAGATCAGTGTCTGATCTATACTTATAGATCAGTGTCTGATCTATACTTATAGATCAGTGTCTGATCTATACTTATAGATCAGTGTCTGATCTATACTTATAGATCAGTGGCTGATCTATACTTATAGATCAGTGTCTGATCTATACTTATAGATCAGTGGCTGATCTATACTTATAGATCAGTGTCTGATCTATACTTATAGATCAGTGTCTGATCTATACTTATAGATCAGTGTCTGATCTATACTTATAGATCAGTGTCTGATCTATACTTATAGATCAGTGTCTGATCTATACTTATAGATCAGTGTCTGATCTATACTTATAGATTAGAGTCTGATCTATACTACATAGATCAGTGTCTGATCTATACTATAGATCATTAGCTGATCTATATTATAGATCAGTGTCTGATCTATACTGTAGATCAGTGTCTGATCTACTATACAGATCGGTCTCTAATCTATTTATACCATAGATCAGTCTCTGATCTATACTTAACTGGCTAAATTTGCTAGATTTTTTGTTAAATTTTAAATCTTTATTTAAAAATTTCAAAACATTCCTTTATAATTCTCATTTAGTTTAACATTTAACACAACAAGCTGGGAATACGCCATTATAATTGTTCTTATTCTCACAAGTTACAGGGAAGGTTTTACATCTGAAATTTTTAATTAAAAAATATTAGAAAATTTCCAATGAATAATTACTTTTTTTCTTACTCTTCAATTTGATTGGTAAAAGTTTCGCTGCAAGTCACCTTCTTTAAACATTTACCATCCTTACCAAAGTCTACATATTCTTCACCTTTCTTGGTATAAGGAAAATATTTCAAGAAAATCATTTCATCTTCAGCATTCTTATAACCACAAACCGGCTGGGAAGTGCCACTGGAAACTAAATCAAATTTTCTATTAAAAAAATTAAAAAACAAATTATTTCACAAAATTCACAAACCTGATATTTGATTAACAAATACAGCCACCAATAAAACGGTTAATCCCAAAATTAATTTCATTTTGTTTAAAAAAATTAAATAAATTTTAAATTTAATATTCCTCCAACACTTGTTGTATTTGAAATGAATTGTATTTTAGAAAACTGGTAGCTTTTTATACGCTCTTGTCTTAATTTTAATTAAGCATTTAATAAGAAAATTAACAACAAAAATAAACAAAAAGCTGCACAAATATAAACAAATTAATATGAATATAAGTGTAGTATAATTAAACCTAGATTGTTTATTGTAAATCTAGCTAAAGTCTTAATGAAGGTGATTAGATCATAGATGATTTATTTTTTTTTTTTTTTGTTATTTTTACACAGCATCTGCCGACACTATTTTTTATTAAATGAGATCAAAATGCAAGAAAAAGTGATAAGAGGCGAAACGAAAATTGCACTACACTTAGCATAGACTATGGTCCATTCTATTGACTATGATTAAGCCTATTCTATTGACTTAGCTTTAGCCTATTCTATAGACTAGACTTTAGTCTATTCTACAGCCTAGACTTTAGTCTATTCTACAGCCTAGACTTTAGTCTATTCTATAGACTAGACTTTAGTCTATTCTATAGACTAAACTTTAGTCTATTCTATAGACTAAACTTTAGTCTATTCTATAGACTAAACTTTAGTCTATTCTATAGACTAAACTTTAGTCTATTCTATAGACTAAACTTTAGTCTATTCTATAGACTAAACTTTAGTCTATTCTATAGACTAGACTTTAGTCTATTCGATAGACTAGACTTTAATCTATTCTATAGATTAGACTTTAGTCTATTCTATAGACTATAGACTATATAGTCTATTCTATAGACTAGACTTTAGTCTATTCTATAGACTAGACTTTAGTCTATTCTATAGACTAGACTTTAGTCTATTCTATAGACTAGACTTTAGTCTATTCTATAGACTAGACTTTAGTTTATTCTATACACTAGACTTTAGTCTATTCTATAGACTAGACTTTAGTCTATTCTATAGACTAGACTTTAGTCTATTCTATAGACTAGACTTTTGTCTATACTATAGACTAGACTTTTGTCTATACTATAGACTAGACTTTAGTCTATTCTATAGACTAGACTTTAGTCTATTCTATAGATTAGACTTTAGTCTATTCTATAGACTAGACTTTAGTCTGTTCTATAGACTAGACTTTAGTCTATTCTATAGACTAGACTTTAGTCTATTCTATAGACTAGACTTTAGTCTATTCTATAGACTAGACTTTAGTCTATGCTATAGACTAGACTTTAGTCTATTCTATAGACTAGACTTTATTCTATACTATAGACTAGACTTTAGTCTATGCTATAGACTAGACTTTAGTCTATGCTATAGACTAGACTTTAGTCTATTCTGTAGACTAGTCTTTAGTCTATTCTATAGACTAGACTTTAGTATATTCTATAGACTAGACTTTAGTCTATTCTATAGACTATACTTTAGTCTATTCTATAGACTAGACTTTAGTCTCTTCTATAGACTAGACTTTAGTCTATTCCATAGACTAGACTTTAGTCTATTCTATAGACTAGACTTTACTCTATTCTATAGACTAGACTTTAGTCTATTCTATAGACTAGACTTTAGTCTATTCTATAGACTAGACTTTAGTCTATTCTATAGACTAGACTTTAGTCTATTCTATAGACTAGACTTTAGTCTATTCTATAGACTAGACTTTTGTCTATTCTATAGACTAGACTTTTGTCTATTCTATAGACTAGACTTTAGTCTATTCTATAGACTAGACTTTAGTCTATTCTATAGACTAGACTTTAGTCTATTCTAAGACTAGACTTTAATCTATTCTATAGACTAGACTTTAGTCTATTCTATAGACTAGACTTTAGTCTATTCTATAGACTAGACTTTAGTCTATTCTATAGACTAGACTTTAATCTATTCTATAGACTAAACTTTAATCTATTCCATAGACTAGACTTTAGTCTATTCTATAGACTAGACTTTAGTCTATTCTATAGACTAGACATTAGTCTACTCTATAGACCAGACTTTAGTTTACTCTATAGACCAGACTTTAGTTTACTCTATAGACCAGACTTTAGTCTACTCTATAGACTAGACTGTATAGACCAGACTTTAGTCTACTCTATAGACCAGACTTTAGTCTACTCTATAGACCAGACTTTAGTCTACTCTATAGACCAGACTTTAGTCTACTCAATAGACCAGACTTTAGTCTACTCTATAGACCAGACTTTAGTCTACTCTATAGACCAGACTTTAGTCTATAGACTAGACTTTAGTCTATAGACTAGACTTTAGTCTATAGACTAGACTTTAGTCTATTCTATAGACTAGACTTTAGTCTATTCTATAGACTAGACTTTAGTGTATTCTAGACTAGACTTTAGTCTATTCTATAGACTAGACTTTAGTCTATTCTATAGACTAGACTTTGGTCTATTCTATAGACTAGACTTTAGTCTATTCTATAGACTAGACTTTAGTCTATACTATACACGAGACTTTAGTCTATACTATAGACTAGACTTTAGTTTATTCTATAGACTAGACTTTAGTCTATTCTATAGACTAGACTTTAGTCTATTCTATAGACTAGACTTTAGTCTATTCTATAGACTAGACTTTAGTCTATTCTATAGACTAGACTTTAGTCTATTCTATAGACTAGACTTTAGTCTATTCTATAGACTAGACTTTAGTCTATTCTACTTTCTATAGGCTAGACTTTAGTCTATTCTTTAGACTAGACTTTAGTCTATTCTATAGACTAGACTTTAGTCTATTCTATAGACTAGACTTTAGTCTATCCTATAGACTAGACTTTAGTCTATGCTATAGACTAGACTTTAGTCTATTATTTAGACTAGTCTTTAGTCTATTGTATAGACTAGACTTTAGTATATTCTATAGACTAGACTTTAGTCTATTCTATAGACTAGACTTTAGTCTATTCTATAGACTAAACTTTAGTCTATTCTTTAGACTAGACTTTAGTCTATTCTATAGACTAGACATTAGTCTATTCTTTAGACTAGACTTTAGTCTATTCTATAGACTAGACTTTAGTCTATTCTTTAGACTAGACTTTAGTCTATTCTATAGACTAGACTTTAGTCTATTCTATAGACTAGACTTTAGTCTATGCTATAGACTAGACTTTAGTCTATTATTTAGACTAGTCTTTAGTCTATTGTATAGACTAGACTTTAGTATATTCTATAGACTAGACTTTAGTCTATTCTATAGACTAGACTTTAGTCTATTCTATAGACTGGACTTTAGTCTATTCTATAGACTAGACTTTAGTCTATTCGATAGACTAGACTTTAGTCTATTCTATTAAATAGACTAGACCTTAGTCTATTCTATTCAATAGACTAAACTTTAGTCTATTCTATTCTATAGACTAGACTTTAGTCTATTCTATTGACTAAGCTTAAGCCTATTCTATAGACTAGACTTTAGTCTATTCTATAGACTAGACTTTAGTCTATTCTATAGACTAGACTTTAGTCTATTCTATAGACTAGACTTAGTCTATTCTATAGACTAGACTTTAGTCTATTCTATAGACTAGACTTAGTCTATTCTATAGACTAGACTTTAGTCTATTCTATAGACTAGACTTTAGTCTATTCTATAGACTAGACTTTAGTCTATTCTATAGACTAGACTTTAGTCTATTCTATAGACTAGACTTTAGTCTATTCTATAGACTAGACTTAGTCTATTCTATAGACTAGACTTTAGTCTATTCTATAGACTAGACTTTAGTCTATTCTATAGACTAGACTTTAGTCTATTCTATAGACTAGACTTTAGTCTATTCTATAGACTAGACTTTAGTCTATTCTATAGACTAGACTTTAGTCTATTCTATAGACTAGACTTTAGTCTATTCTATAGACTAGACTTAGTCTATTCTATAGACTAGACTTTAGTCTATTCTATAGACTAGACTTTAGTCTATTCTATAGACTAGACTTTAGTCTATTCTATAGACTAGACTTTAGTCTATTCTATAGACTAGACTTTAGTCTATTCTATAGACTAGACTTTAGTCTATTCTATAGACTAGACTTTAGTCTATTCTATAGACTAGACTTTAGTCTATTCTATAGACTAGACTTTAGTCTATACTATAGACTAGACTTTAGTCTATTCTATAGACTAGACTTTAGTCTATGCTATAGACTAGACTTTAGTCTATTCTATAGACTAGACTTTAGTCTATTCTATAGACTAGACTTTAGTCTATTCATAGACTAGACTTTAGTCTATTCTATAGACTAGACTTTAGTCTATTCTATAGACTAGACTTTAGTCTATTCTATAGACTAGACTTTAGTCTATTCTATAGACTAGACTTTAGTCTATTCTATAGACTAGACTTTAGTCTATTCTATAGACTAGACTTTAGTCTATTCTATAGACTTTCTATAGACTAGACTTTAGTCTATTCTATAGACTAGACTTTAGTCTATTCTATAGACTAGACTTTAGTCTATTCTATAGACTAGACTTTAGTCTATTCTATAGACTAGACTTTAGTCTATTCTATAGACTAGACTTTAGTCTATTCTATAGACTAGACTTTAGTCTATTCTATAGACTAGACTTTAGTCTATTCTATAGACTAGACTTTAGTCTATTCTATAGACTAGACTTTAGTCTATTCTATAGACTAGACTTTAGTCTATTCTATAGACTAGACTTTAGTCTATTCTATAGACTAGACTTTAGTCTATTCTATAGACTAGACTTTAGTCTATTCTATAGACTAGACTTTAGTCTATTCTATAGACTAGACTTTAGTCTATTCTATAGACTAGACTTTAGTCTATTCTATAGACTAGACTTTAGTCTATTCTATAGACTAGACTTTAGTCTATTCTATAGACTAGACTTTAGTCTATTCTATAGACTAGACTTTAGTCTATTCTATAGACTAGAGTTTAGTCTATTCTATAGACTAGACTTTAGTCTATTCTATAGACTAGACTTTTGTCTATACTATAGACTAGACTTTAGTCTATTTTATAGACTAGACTTTAGTCCTATTCTATAGACTAGACTTTAGTCTATACTATAGACTAGACTTTAGTCTATTCTATAGACTAGACTTTAGTCTATTCTATAGACTAGACTTTAGTCTAGTCTATAGACTAGACTTTAGTCTATTCTATAGACTAGACTTTAGTCTATTCTATAGACTAGACTTTAGTCTATTCTATAGACTAGACTTTAGTCTATTCTATAGACTAGACTTTAGTCTATTCTATAGACTAGACTTTAGTCTATTCTATAGACTAGACTTTATTCTATAGACTAGACTTTATTCTATAGACTAGACTTTATTCTATAGACTAGACTTTAGTCTATTCTATAGACTAGACTTTAGTCTATTCTATAGACTAGACTTTAGTCTATTCTATAGACTAGACTTTAGTCTATTCTATAGACTAGACTTTAGTCTATTCTATAGACTAGACTTTAGTCTATTCTATAGACCAGACTTTAGTCTACTCAATAGACCAGACTTTAGTCTACTCTATAGACCAGACTTTAGTCTACTCTATAGACCAGACTTTAGTCTACTCAATAGACCAGACTTTAGTCTACTCTATAGACCAGACTTTAGTCTACTCTATAGACAAGACTTTAGTCGACTCTATAGACTAGACTTTAGTCTATAGACTAGACTTTAGTCTATAGACTAGACTTTAGTCTATAGACTAGACTTTAGTCTATTCTATAGACTAGACTTTAGTCTATTCTATAGACTAGACTTTAGTGTATTCTAGACTAGACTTTAGTCTATTCTATAGACTAGACTTTAGTCTATTCTATAGACTAGACTTTGGTCTATTCTATAGACTAGACTTTAGTCTATTCTATAGACTAGACTTTAGTCTATACTATACACGAGACTTTAGTCTATACTATAGACTAGACTTTAGTTTATTCTATAGACTAGACTTTAGTCTATTCTATAGACTAGACTTTAGTCTATTCTATAGACTAGACTTTAGTCTATTCTATAGACTAGACTTTAGTCTATTCTATAGACTAGACTTTAGTCTATTCTATAGACTAGACTTTAGTCTATTCTATAGACTAGACTTTAGTCTATTCTATAGACTAGACTTTAGTCTATTCTATAGACTAGACTTTAGTCTATTCTATAGACTAGACTTTAGTCTATTCTATAGGCTAGACTTTAGTCTATTCTTTAGACTAGACTTTAGTCTATTCTATAGACTAGACTTTAGTCTATTCTATAGACTAGACTTTAGTCTATCCTATAGACTAGACTTTAGTCTATGCTATAGACTAGACTTTAGTCTATTATTTAGACTAGTCTTTAGTCTATTGTATAGATTAGACTTTAGTATATTCTATAGACTAGACTTTAGTCTATTCTATAGACTAGACTTTAGTCTATTCTATAGACTAGACTTTAGTCTATTCTATAGACTAGACTTTAGTCTATTCTTTAGACTAGACTTTAGTCTATTCTATAGACTAGACATTAGTCTATTCTTTAGACTAGACTTTAGTCTATTCTATAGACTAGACTTTAGTCTATTCTTTAGACTAGACTTTAGTCTATTCTATAGACTAGACTTTAGTCTATTCTATAGACTAGACTTTAGTCTATGCTATAGACTAGACTTTAGTCTATTATTTAGACTAGTCTTTAGTCTATTGTATAGACTAGACTTTAGTATATTCTATAGACTAGACTTTAGTCTATTCTATAGACTAGACTTTAGTCTATTCTATAGACTGGACTTTAGTCTATTCTATAGACTAGACTTTAGTCTATTCGATAGACTAGACTTTAGTCTATTCTATTCAATAGACTAGACCTTAGTCTATTCTATTCAATAGACTAGACCTTAGTCTATTCTATTCAATAGACTAAACTTTAGTCTATTCTATTCTATAGACTAGACTTTAGTCTATTCTATTGACTAAGCTTAAGCCTATTCTATAGACTAGACTTTAGTCTATTCTATAGACTAGACTTTAGTCTATTCTATAGACTAGACTTTAGTCTATTCTATAGACTAGACTTTAGTCTATTCTATAGACTAGACTTTAGTCTATTCTATAGACTAGACTTTAGTCTATTCTATAGACTAGACTTTAGTCTATTCTATAGACTAGACTTTAGTCTATTCTATAGACTAGAGTTTAGTCTATTCTATAGACTAGACTTTAGTCTATTCTATAGACTAGACTTAGTCTATTCTATAGACTAGACTTTAGTCTATTCTATAGACTAGACTTTAGTCTATTCTATAGACTAGACTTTAGTCTATTCTATAGACTAGACTTTAGTCTATTCTTTAGACTAGACTTTAGTCTATTCTATAGACTAGACTTTAGTCTATTCTATAGACTAGACTTTAGTCTATTCTATAGACTAGACTTTAGTCTATTCTATAGACTAGACTTTAGTCTATTCTATAGACTAGACTTTAGTCTATTCTATAGACTAGACTTTAGTCTATTCTATAGACTAGACTTTAGTCTATACTATAGACTAGACTTTAGTCTATTCTATAGACTAGACTTTAGTCTATTCTATAGACTAGACTTTAGTCTATTCTATAGACTAGACTTTAGTCTATTCTATAGACTAGACTTTAGTCTATTCTATAGACTAGACTTTAGTCTATTCTATAGACCTAGACTTTAGTCTATTCTATAGACTAGACTTTAGTCTATTCTATAGACTAGACTTTAGTCTATCTATAACTTAGTCTATTCTATAGACTAGACTTTAGTCTATTCTATAGACTAGACTTTAGTCTATTCTATAGACTAGACTTTAGTCTATTCTATAGACTAGACTTTAGTCTATTCTATAGACTAGACTTTAGTCTATTCTATAGACTAGACTTTAGTCTATTCTATAGACTAGACTTTAGTCTATTCTATAGACTAGACTTTAGTCTATCTATAGACTAGACTTTAGTCTATTCTATAGACTAGACTTTAGTCTATTCTATAGACTAGACTTTAGTCTATTCTATAGACTAGACTTTAGTCTATTCTATAGACTAGACTTTAGTCTATTCTATAGACTAGACTTTAGTCTATTCTATACTAGTTAGTCTATCTATAGACTAGACTTTAGTCTATTCTATAGACTAGACTTTAGTCTATTCTATAGACTAGACTTTAGTCTATTCTATAGACTAGACTTTAGTCTATTCTATAGACTAGACTTTAGTCTATTCTATAGACTAGACTTTAGTCTATTCTATAGACTAGACTTTAGTCTATTCTATAGACTAGACTTTAGTCTATTCTATAGACTAGACTTTAGTCTATTCTATAGACTAGACTTTAGTTCTATTCTATAGACTAGACTTTAGTCTATTCTATAGACTAGACTTTAGTCTATTCTATAGACTAGACTTTAGTCTATTCTATAGACTAGACTTTAGTCTATTCTATAGATAGACTTAGCTATTCTATAGACTAGACTTTAGTCTATTCTATAGACTAGACTTTAGTCTATTCTATAGACTAGACTTAGTCTATTCTATAGACTAGACTTTTAGTCTATTCTATAGACTAGACTTTAGTCTATTCTATAGACTAGACTTTAGTCTATTCTATAGACTAGACTTTAGTCTATTCTATAGACTAGACTTTAGTCTATTCTATAGACTAGACTTTAGTCTATTCTATAGACTAGACTTTAGTCTATTCTTATAGACTAGACTTTAGTCTATTCTATAGACTAGACTTTAGTCTATTCTATAGACTAGACTTTAGTCTATTCTATAGACTAGACTTTAGTCTATTCTATAGACTAGACTTTAGTCTATTCTATAGACTAGACTTTAGTCTATTCTATAGACTAGACTTTAGTCTATTCTATAGACTAGACTTTAGTCTATTCTATAGACTAGACTTTAGTCTATTCTATAGACTAGACTTTAGTCTATTCTATAGACTAGACTTTAGTCTATTCTATAGACTAGACTTTAGTCTATTCTATTCAATAGACTAGACCTTAGTCTATTCTATTCAATAGACTAAACTTTAGTCTATTCTATTCTATAGACTAGACCAGACTTTAGTCTATTCTATAGACTAGACTTTAGTCTATGCTATAGACTAGACTTTAGTCTATTATTTAGACTAGTCTTTAGTCTATTGTATAGACTAGACTTTAGTATATTCTATAGACTAGACTTAGTCTATTCTATAGACTAGACTTTAGTCTATTCTATAGACTGGACTTTTAGTCTATTCTATAGACTAGACTTTAGTCTATTCTATAGACTAGACTTTAGTCTATTCTATAGACTAGACTTTAGTCTATTCTATTCAATAGACTAGACCTTAGTCTATTCTATTCAATAGACTAAACTTTAGTCTATTCTATTCTATAGACTAGACTTTAGTCTATTCTATTGACTAAGCTTAAGCCTATTCTATAGACTAGACTTTAGTCTATTCTATAGACTAGACTTTAGTCTATTCTATAGACTAGACTTTAGTCTATTCTATAGACTAGACTTAGTCTATTCTATAGACTAGACTTTAGTCTATTCTATAGACTAGACTTTAGTCTATTCTATAGACTAGACATTAGTCTATTCTATAGACTAGACTTTAGTCTATTCTATAGACTAGACTTTAGTCTATTCTATAGACTAGACTTTAGTCTATTCTATAGACTAGACTTAGTCTATTCTATAGACTAGACTTTAGTCTATTCTATAGACTAGACTTTAGTCTATTCTATAGACTAGACTTTAGTCTATTCTATAGACTAGAGTTTAGTCTATTCTATAGACTAGACTTTAGTCTATTCTATTCAATAGACTAGACCTTAGTCTATTCTATTCAATAGACTAAACTTTAGTCTATTCTATTCTATAGACTAGACCAGACTTTAGTCTATTCTATAGACTAGACTTTAGTCTATGCTATAGACTAGACTTTAGTCTATTATTTAGACTAGTCTTTAGTCTATTGTATAGACTAGACTTTAGTATATTCTATAGACTAGACTTTAGTCTATTCTATAGACTAGACTTTAGTCTATTCTATAGACTGGACTTTAGTCTATTCTATAGACTAGACTTTAGTCTATTCTATAGACTAGACTTTAGTCTATTCTATAGACTAGACTTTAGTCTATTCTATTCAATAGACTAGACCTTAGTCTATTCTATTCAATAGACTAAACTTTAGTCTATTCTATTCTATAGACTAGACTTTAGTCTATTCTATTGACTAAGCTTAAGCCTATTCTATAGACTAGACTTTAGTCTATTCTATAGACTAGACTTTAGTCTATTCTATAGACTAGACTTTAGTCTATTCTATAGACTAGACTTTAGTCTATTCTATAGACTAGACTTTAGTCTATTCTATAGACTAGACTTTAGTCTATTCTATAGACTAGACTTTAGTCTATTCTATAGACTAGACATTTAGTCTATTCTATAGACTAGACTTTAGTCTATTCTATAGACTAGACTTTAGTCTATTCTATAGACTAGACTTTAGTCTATTCTATAGACTAGACTTTAGTCTATTCTATAGACTAGACTTTAGTCTATTCTATAGACTAGACTTAGTCTATTCTATAGACTAGACTTTAGTCTATTCTATAGACTAGACTTTAGTCTATTCTATAGACTAGACTTTAGTCTATTCTATAGACTAGACTTTAGTCTATTCTATAGACTAGACTTTAGTCTATTCTATAGACTAGACTTTAGTCTATTCTATAGACTAGACTTTAGTCTATTCTATAGACTAGACTTTAGTCTATTCTATAGACTAGACTTTAGTCTATTCTATAGACTAGACTTTAGTCTATTCTATAGACTAGACTTTAGTCTATTCTATAGACTAGACTTTAGTCAATACTATAGACTAGACTTTAGTCTATTCTATAGACTAGACTTTAGTCTATTCTATAGACTAGACTTTAGTCTATTCTATAGACTAGACTTTAGTCTATACTATAGACTAGACTTTAGTCTATTCTATAGACTAGACTTTAGTCTATTCTATAGACTAGACTTTAGTCTATTCTATAGACTAGACTTTAGTCTATTCTATAGACTAGACTTTAGTCTATTCTATAGACTAGACTTTAGTCTATTCTATAGACTAGACTTTAGTCTATTCTATAGACTAGACTTTAGTCTATTCTATAGACTAGACTTTAGTCTATTCTATAGACTAGACTTTAGTCTATTCTATAGACTAGACTTTAGTCTATTCTATAGACTAGAGTTTAGTCTATTCTATAGACTAGACTTTAGTCTATTCTATAGACTAGAGTTTAGTCTATTCTATAGACTAGAGTTTAGTCTATTCTATAGACTAGACTTTAGTCTATTCTATAGACTAGACTTTAGTCTATTCTATAGACTAGAGTTTAGTCTATTCTATAGACTAGACTTTAGTCTATTCTATTCAATAGACTAGACCTTAGTCTATTCTATTCAATAGACTAAACTTTAGTCTATTCTATTCTATAGACTAGACCAGACTTTAGTCTATTCTATAGACTAGACTTTAGTCTATGCTATAGACTAGACTTTAGTCTATTATTTAGACTAGTCTTTAGTCTATTGTATAGACTAGACTTTAGTATATTCTATAGACTAGACTTTAGTCTATTCTATAGACTAGACTTTAGTCTATTCTATAGACTGGACTTTAGTCTATTCTATAGACTAGACTTAGTCTATTCTATAGACTAGACTTTAGTCTATTCTATAGACTAGACTTTAGTCTATTCTATTCAATAGACTAGACCTTAGTCTATTCTATTCAATAGACTAAACTTTAGTCTATTCTATTCTATAGACTAGACTTTAGTCTATTCTATTGACTAAGCTTAAGCCTATTCTATAGACTAGACTTTAGTCTATTCTATAGACTAGACTTTAGTCTATTCTATAGACTAGACTTTAGTCTATTCTATAGACTAGACTTTAGTCTATTCTATAGACTAGACTTTAGTCTATTCTATAGACTAGACTTTAGTCTATTCTATAGACTAGACATTAGTCTATTCTATAGACTAGACTTTAGTCTATTCTATAGACTAGACTTTAGTCTATTCTATAGACTAGACTTTAGTCTATTCTATAGACTAGACTTTAGTCGATTCTATAGACTAGACTTTAGTCTATTCTATAGACTAGACTTTAGTCTATTCTATAGACTAGACTTTAGTCTATTCTATAGACTAGAGTTTAGTCTATTCTATAGACTAGACTTTAGTCTATTCTATTCAATAGACTAGACCTTAGTCTATTCTATTCAATAGACTAAACTTTAGTCTATTCTATTCTATAGACTAGACCAGACTTTAGTCTATTCTATAGACTAGAGTTTAGTCTATGCTATAGACTAGACTTTAGTCTATTATTTAGACTAGTCTTTAGTCTATTGTATAGACTAGACTTTAGTATATTCTATAGACTAGACTTTAGTCTATTCTATAGACTAGACTTTAGTCTATTCTATAGACTGGACTTTAGTCTATTCTATAGACTAGACTTTAGTCTATTCTATAGACTAGACTTTAGTCTATTCTATAGACTAGACTTTAGTCTATTCTATTCAATAGACTAGACCTTAGTCTATTCTATTCAATAGACTAAACTTTAGTCTATTCTATTCTATAGACTAGACTTTAGTCTATTCTATTGACTAAGCTTAAGCCTATTCTATAGACTAGACTTTAGTCTATTCTATAGACTAGACTTTAGTCTATTCTATAGACTAGACTTTAGTCTATTCTATAGACTAGACTTTAGTCTATTCTATAGACTAGACTTTAGTCTATTCTATAGACTAGACTTAGTCTATTCTATAGACTAGACTTTAGTCTATTCTATTCTATAGACTAGACTTTAGTCTATTCTATAGACTAGACTTTAGTCTATTCTATAGACTAGACTTTAGTCTATTCTATAGACTAGACTTTAGTCTATTCTATAGACTAGACTTTAGTCTATTCTATAGACTAGACTTTAGTCTATTCTATAGACTAGACTTTAGTCTATTCTATAGACTAGACTTTAGTCTATTCTATAGACTAGACTTTAGTCTATTCTATAGACTAGACTTTAGTCTATTCTATAGACTAGACTTTAGTCTATTCTATAGACTAGACTTTAGTCTATTCTATAGACTAGACTTTAGTCTATTCTATAGACTAGACTTTAGTCTATTCTATAGACTAGACTTTAGTCTATTCTATAGACTAGACTTTAGTCTATTCTATAGACTAGACTTTAGTCTATTCTATAGACTAGACTTTAGTCTATTCTATAGACTAGACTTTAGTCAATACTATAGACTAGACTTTAGTCTATTCTATAGACTAGACTTTAGTCTATTCTATAGACTAGACTTTAGTCTATTCTATAGACTAGACTTTAGTCTATACTATAGACTAGACTTTAGTCTATTCTATAGACTAGACTTTAGTCTATTCTATAGACTAGACTTTAGTCTATTCTATAGACTAGACTTTAGTCTATTCTATAGACTAGACTTTAGTCTATTCTATAGACTAGACTTTAGTCTATTCTATAGACTAGACTTTAGTCTATTCTATAGACTAGACTTTAGTCTATTCTATAGACTAGACTTTAGTCTATTCTATAGACTAGACTTTAGTCTATTCTATAGACTAGACTTTAGTCTATTCTATAGACTAGAGTTTAGTCTATTCTATAGACTAGACTTTAGTCTATTCTATAGACTAGAGTTTAGTCTATTCTATAGACTAGAGTTTAGTCTATTCTATAGACTAGACTTTAGTCTATTCTATAGACTAGACTTTAGTCTATTCTATAGACTAGACTTTAGTCTATTCTATAGACTAGACTTTAGTCTATTCTATAGACTAGACTTTAGTCTATTCTATAGACTAGACTTTAGTCTATTCTATAGACTAGACTTTAGTCTATTCTATAGACTAGACTTTAGTCTATTCTATAGACTAGACTTTAGTCTATTCTATAGACTAGACTTTAGTCTATTCTATAGACTAGACTTTAGTCTATTCTATAGACTAGACTTTAGTCTATTCTATAGACTAGACTTTAGTCTATTCTATAGACTAGACTTTAGTCTATTCTATAGACTAGACTTTAGTCTATTCTATAGACTAGACTTTAGTCTATTACTATAGACTAGACTTTAGTCTATTCTATAGACTAGACTTTAGTCTATTCTATAGACTAGACTTTAGTCTATTCTATAGACTAGACTTTAGTCTATTCTATAGACTAGACTTTAGTCTATTCTATAGACTAGACTTTAGTCTATTCTATAGACTAGACTTTAGTCTATTCTATAGACTAGACTTTAGTCTATTCTATAGACTAGACTTTAGTCTATTCTATAGACTAGACTTTAGTCTATTCTATAGACTAGACTTTAGTCTATTCTATAGACTAGACTTTAGTCTATTCTATAGACTAGACTTTAGTCTATTCTATAGACTAGACTTTAGTCTATTCTATAGACTAGACTTTAGTCTATTCTATAGACTAGACTTTAGTCTATTCTATAGACTAGACTTTAGTCTATTCTATAGACTAGACTTTAGTCTATTCTATAGACTAGACTTTAGTCTATTCTATAGACTAGACTTTAGTCTATTCTATAGACTAGACTTTAGTCTATTCTATGGACTAGAGTTTAGTCTATTCTATAGACTTTAGTCTATTCTATAGACTAGACTTTAGTCTATTCTTTAGACTAGACTTTAGTCTATTCTATAGACTAGACTTTAGTCTATTCTATAGACTAGACTTTAGTCTATTCTATAGACTAGACTTTAGTCTGTTCTATAGACTAGACTTTAGTCTATTCTATAGACTAGACTTTAGTCTATTCTATAGACTAGACTTTAGTCTATTCTTTAGACTAGACTTTAGTCTATTCTATAGACTAGACTTTAGTCTATTCTATAGACTAGACTTTAGTCTATTCTATAGACTAGACTTTAGTCTATTCTATAGACTAGACTTTAGTCTATTCTATAGACTAGACTTTAGTCTATTCTATAGACTAGACTTTAGTCTATTCTATAGACTAGACTTTAGTCTATTCTATAGACTAGACTTTAGTCTATTCTATAGACTAGACTTTAGTCTATTCTATAGACTAGACTTTAGTCTATTCTATAGACTAGACTTTAGTCTATTCTATAGACTAGACTTTAGTCTATTCTATAGACTAGACTTTAGTCTATTCTATAGACTAGACTTTAGTCTATTCTATAGACTAGACTTTAGTCTATTCTATAGACTAGACTTTAGTCTATTCTATAGACTAGACTTTAGTCTATTCTATAGACTAGACTTTAGTCTATTCTATAGACTAGACTTTAGTCTATTCTATAGACTAGACTTTAGTCTATTCTATAGACTAGACTTTAGTCTATTCTATAGACTAGACTTTAGTCTATTCTATAGACATTAAAAAAATAATTTGTAAAAATGTTTGTGATTAATTGCATTATTAATTGCGCTGTTAAAAACACTTCGATAATATGTAATCAATTGTTATTCGTTTTTGGAATAATTTTGAAGATTATACAATAAAGTGTTATTTGTGAAAAGAATAAATATTTACTTTATAAATAACGTATTTTTCGTGCCTAAATTTATTGCGTTCTATGTGTTATCCGTAGTAGATAATTTTTCAAATTGCATTGAAATCCGCCAAGAGATTTTGAATAAATTTACTACAGACGGTTAGAATACTTTGTAAAATGTTAATTATTTTTGTTATGCGCATATAAATCACATAAACAACTAAACATTTAAACAATTAACTCATTTATTTAAAGATGATTGTACAACAACAATAATTAATGTGTGATTCAAGTGATATGGATATAAATGAGAAAAATATTAAGAAAGATCAGTTAAGTTTGTAATACAGATTCTTGAATCATAAATACAGACGGGCCTCTCCTACTTATTCCCAGTCACTTTGTCTTAATTTGAAATTTTCTAAATAAAGCTCTTTTTATTAAAAATTAACAACATTTTTATTTAACAAAATTTTTATAAAATTTCTTGTATTAACAAATTTAAACATTAACATATTTTCTTAATACTTTTTTTTAGTAATTATTGGAATCTTTGGTGGAGTTTTGGTTTTTTTCCATATTCATATAAAATTATTATCGTTTTGACAGACACGTTGAGGACAACAATCGGGATAGGGTTGACGCATATCCGATTCAATGCTGCAGGTGGCATTGGGTACTATATTGTGGCGGCCACAGCTGGAAAAGGAAGGAAAACAAATAAAAGTGCAATTTTACTATTACATTATAAATAGCTTGGACTATAGTCCAACATATACATATATCATCTCCACTATAATTTAAGCAATAGTCGATACGATAGTCAAGACTATGACCTGATTTAAATTGTAATTTAAAGTCTGAACTACAGTATTTCTGTACTTAGTTTAATCTGGTCTATAGTCTAATCTTTAGTATAGCCTATAGTATGGACTATAGTCTTGTATAGTCTAGTTTATAGCCTAGAATATAGTCTGGATCTACAGTCTGGAATATAGCCTGGATTATAGACTTTTATATAGTATGTACTATAGACTATTCTATAGTCTGGACTACAGTCTAGTATATAGTTTCGTATATTGTCTAGTCGAAATTCTGGCCTATGGTCTAGTATATTGCCTAGTTTATAGTTCAGTCTATAGTCCTAGTCTATAGTCTAGTCTATATCTAGTCTATAGTCTAGTCTATAGTCTAGTCTATAGTCAATTCTATAGTCCTAGTCTATAGTCTAGTCCTATAGTCAAGTCTATAGTCTAGTCTATAGTCTAGTCTATAGTCTAGTCTATTAGTTCCTAGTCTATAGTCTAGTCTATAGTCTAGTCTATGGTCTAGTCTATAGTCTAGTCTATAGTCTAGTCTATAGTCTAGTCTATAGTCTAGTCTATAGTCTAGTCTATGGTCTAGTCTATAGTCTAGTCTATAGTTTAGTCTATAGTCTAGTCTATAGTCTAGTCTATAGTCTAGTCTATAGTCTAGTCTATAGTCTAGTCTATAGTCTAGTCTATAGTCTAGTCTATAGTCTAGTCTAGTCTATAGTCTAGTCTATAGTTTAGTCTATAGTCTAGTCTATAGTCTAGTCTATAGTCTAGTCTATAGTCTAGTCTATAGTCTAGTCTATAGTCTAGTCTATAGTCTAGTCTATAGTCTAGTCTATAGTCTAGTCTATAGTCTAGTCTATAGTCTAGTCTATAGTCTAGTCTATAGTCTAGTCTATAGTCTAGTCTATAGTCTAGTCTATAGTCTAGTCTATAGTCTAGTCTATAGTCTAGTCTATAGTCTAGTCTATAGTCTAGTCTATAGTCTAGTCTATAGTCTAGTCTATAGTCTAGTCTATAGTCTAGTCTATAGTCTAGTCTAGTCTATAGTCTAGTCTATAGTCTAGTCTATAGTCTAGTCTATAGTCTAGTCTATAGTCTAGTCTAGTCTATAGTCTAGTCTATAGTCTAGTCTATAGTCTAGTCTATAGTCTAGTCTATAGTCTAGTCTATAGTCTAGTCTAGTCTAGTCTATAGTCTAGTCTAGTCTAGTCTAGTCTAGTCTATAGTCTATAGTCTAGTCTAGTCTATAGTCTAGTCTAGTCTATAGTCTAGTCTATAGTCTAGTCTATAGTCTAGTCTATAGTCTAGTCTATAGTCTAGTCTATAGTCTAGTCTATAGTCAGTCTAGTCTATGTCTATAGTCTAGTCTATAGTCTAGTCTATAGTCTAGTCTATAGTCTAGTCTATAGTCTAGTCTATAGTCTAGTCTATAGTCTAGTCTATAGTCTAGTCTATAGTCTAGTCTATAGTCTAGTCTATAGTCTAGTCTATAGTCTAGTCTATAGTCTAGTCTATGTCTAGTCTATAGTCTAGTCTATAGTCTAGTCTATAGTCTAGTCTATAGTCTAGTCTATAGTCTAGTCTATAGTCTAGTCTATAGTCTAGTCTATAGTCTAGTCTATAGTCTAGTCTATAGTCTAGTCTATAGTCTAGTCTATAGTCTAGTCTATAGTCTAGTCTATAGTCTAGTCTATAGTCTAGTCTATAGTCTAGTCTATAGTCTAGTCTATAGTCTAGTCTATAGTCTAGTCTATAGTCTAGTCTATAGTCTAGTCTATAGTCTAGTCTATAGTCTAGTCTATAGTCTAGTCTATAGTCTAGTCTATAGTCTAGTCTATAGTCTAGTCTATAGTCTAGTCTATAGTCTAGTCTATAGTCTAGTCTATAGTCTAGTCTATAGTCTAGTCTATAGTCTAGTCTATAGTCTAGTCTATAGTCTAGTCTATAGTCTAGTCTATAGTCTAGTCTATAGTCTAGTCTATAGTCTAGTCTATAGTCTAGTCTATAGTCTAGTCTATAGTCTAGTCTATAGTCTAGTCTATAGTCTAGTCTATAGTCTAGTCTAGTCTAGTCTATAGTCTAGTCTATAGTCTAGTCTATAGTCTAGTCTATAGTCTAGTCTATAGTCTAGTCTATAGTCTAGTCTATAGTCTAGTCTATAGTCAAGTCTATAGTCAAGTCTATAGTCTAGTCTATAGTCTAGTCTATAGTCAAGTCTATAGTCTAGTCTATAGTCTAGTCTATAGTCTAGTCTATAGTCTAGTCTATAGTCTAGTCCATAGTCTAGTCTATAGTCTAGTCTATAGTCTAGTCTATAGTCTAGTCTATAGTCTAGTCTATAGTCTAGTCTATAGTCTAGTCTATAGTCTAGTCTATAGTCTAGTCTATAGTCTAGTCTATAGTCTAGTCTATAGTCTAGTCTATAGTCTAGTCTATAGTCTAGTCTGTAGTCTAGTCTATAGTCTAGTCTATAGTCTAGTCTATAGTCTAGTTATAGTCTAGTCTATAGTCTAGTCTATAGTCTAGTCTATAGACTAGTCTATAGTCTAGTCTATAGTCTAGTCTATAGTCTAGTCTATAGTCTAGTCTATAGTCTAGTCTATAGTCTAATCTATAGTCTAGTCTATAGTCTAGTCTATAGTCTAGTCTATAGTCTAGTCTATAGTCTAGTCTATAGTCTAGTCTATAGTCTAGTCTATAGTCTAGTCTATAGTCTAGTCTATAGTCTAGTCTATAGTCTAGTCTATAGTCTAGTCTATAGTCTAGTCTATAGTCTAGTCTATAGTCTAGTCTATAGTCTAGTCTATAGTCTAGTCTATAGTCTAGTCTATAGTCTAGTCTATAGTCTAGTCTATAGTCTAGTCTATAGTCTAGTCTATAGTCTAGTCTATAGTCTAGTCTATAGTCTAGTCTGTAGTATAGTCTATAGTCTAGTCTATAGTCTAGTCTATAGTCTAGTCTATAGTCTAGTCTATAGTCTAGTCTATAGTCTAGTCTATAGACTAGTCTACAGTCTAGTCTATAGTCTAGTCTATAGTCTAGTCTATAGTCTAGTCTATAGTCTAGTCTATAGTCTAGTCTATAGTCTAGTCTATAGTCTAGTCTATAGTCTAGTCTATAGTCTAGTCTATAGTCTAGTCTATAGTCTAGTCTATAGTCTAGTCTATAGTCTAGTCTATAGTCTAGTCTATAGTCTAGTCTTTAGTCTAGTCTATAGTCTAGTCTATAGTCTAGTCTATAGTCTAGTCTATAGTCTAGTCTATAGTCTAGTCTGTAGTCTAGTCTATAGTCTAGTCTATAGTCTAGTCTATAGTCTAGTCTATAGTCTAGTCTATAGTCTAGTCTATAGTCTAGTATAGTCTAGTCTATAGTCTAGTCTATAGTCTAGTCTATAGTCTAGTCAATAGTCTAGTCTATAGTCTAGTCTATAGTCTAGTCTATAGTCTAGTCTATAGTCTAGTCTATAGTCTAGTCTATAGTCTAGTCTATAGTCTAGTCTATAGTCTAGTCTATAGTCTAGTCTATAGTCTAGTCTATAGTCTAGTCTATAGTCTAGTCTATAGTCTAGTCTATAGTCTAGTCTATAGTCTAGTCTATAGTCTAGTCTATAGTCTAGTCTATAGTCTAGTCTATAGTCTAGTCTATAGTCTAGTCTATAGTCTAGTCTATAGTCTAGTCTATAGTCTAGTCTATAGTCTAGTCTATAGTCTAGTCTATAGTCTAGTCTATAGTCTAGTCTATAGTCTAGTCTATAGTCTAGTCTATAGTCTAGTCTATAGTCTAGTCTATAGTCTAGTCTATAGTCTAGTCTATAGTCTAGTCTATAGTCTAGTCTATAGTCTAGTCTATAGTCTAGTCTATAGTCTAGTCTATAGTCTAGTCTATAGTCTAGTCTATAGTCTAGTCTATAGTCTAGTCTATAGTCTAGTCTATAGTCTAGTCTATAGTCTAGTCTATAGTCTAGTCTATAGTCTAGTCTATAGTCTAGTCTAGTCATAGTCTAGTCTATAGTCTAGTCTATAGTCTAGTCTATAGTCTAGTCTATAGTCTAGTCTATAGTCTAGTCTATAGTCTAGTCTATAGCTTCTAGTCTAGTCTATAGTCTAGTCTATAGTCCAGTCTATAGTCTAGTCTATAGTAGTCTAAAGTCTAATCTATAGTCTAGTCTATAGTCTAGTCTATAGTCTAGTCTATAGTCTAGTCTATAGTCTAGTCTATAGTCCAGTCTATAGTCTAGTCTATAGTCTAGTCTATAGTCTAGTCTATAGTCTAGTCTATAGTCTAGTCTATAGTCTAGTCTATAGTCTAGTCTATAGTCTAGTCTATAGTCTAGACTATAGTCTAGTCTATAGTCTAGTCTATAGTCTAGTCTATAGTCTGGTCTATATTTTAGTACATAGCCTACCCTATAATCTAGTCTATAGTCTTGGCTATCCGCTAGTCCACAGTCTAGACCGGTCTATTGTCTGTAGTTTGTACTGATGTCTGATTAATTTTTTAAACTTACAATTCCATAACTAAAACATAATCCGGACGGCAGAATATGCGTTCACAATGACCCTCCCGATTGAGGGGTGTAAAAGATTGATTAATGGGTATTGCCTGCTGTAATTCTTCATAGTAACACTGATTGGGATAATCTAAAATATTACATTTTTAAAGTATTTTTTTCCATATTAATAAAATTAAATTTTGACATCAAATTTCTTCTTTAACACACCTTTGTGAACGGCATTGCCACGATAACGCACATCAGCCAGAGCCAAACCGAGCACAAGGCTTAAAGCAAATAAATTTATTAAAAAATTCATTTTTAGATAAATTTTCTTTAATATTTTCTGAATTTTTATAAAAACACTTTCGCGCTTTAGTTTTTCTTGAACTAAAAGTAAAAACACTTGAACGGAAATAAACGTTAGTTTTTGAAATGACGATCGTGAGAGCGACTCAATTGGCGAGTGACTGTTGTAGATTCAATTAATTTTTGTTGCTTTTATATAAAATTAATTATTGTTTTTTTTTTTTATTGTTATCTTACTACCTACATACAAAACTTTTATTATAAAGAATACTGAATACGTAAATGCAGTAAAAAAGTAGTTGTTGGATATATTTTGTGTAAAAAATCTACAAGCATTTTGTAAGTTTTAATTAAAGTGATTACTAAAAATTAGGACAATCACAGAGTATTAATTAAAACGGAATAAAGGCTTAAGATATGAAAATTAAAGAAAAAAATCTAAAAACTTT
Organism: Lucilia sericata; assembly: GCF_015586225.1. Lineage (NCBI taxonomy): Eukaryota > Metazoa > Arthropoda > Insecta > Diptera > Calliphoridae > Lucilia > Lucilia sericata. The sequence goes on along the minus strand of NW_023995557.1, from coordinate 31,248 downwards.
TGAAATCAATTGCCATAATAACACCAAGCAAGATCGAAATATTAGTGCATTAAACATGATCTGTGATCTTCCTTAATATTTATCTCTAGTAAAGCTACTGTCTAATTTGTTTCTCTCTATCTCTTTTTCTATTGTTCTCATTTTGCTAAGAGTTTAATTAAAAATACCCATTTTTTTCTTTCGAAGAATCTGTCTAATTAAATTCTACAATAAAAAAAGATCGTGGTGAGTGAACTGTTAGAAAAAAAATTTAAACAAGATTTTGTTTATTATTTAAATACAGATATTTATTATTAAATATAAATATTTGCAAAGCAATAACTTTTAATAGAAAACAATTGATTAAATGTGGCAAAAAAATATTTAGGAGGAACTAATAATAATAAATTATATTTGTTAAACTCCAAAGAAAATGTTAGTTAATTAAAAAAAAGTTTTTTTTTTAAATTTTATTACTTAATCTATAGCCTGGACGACAAACTGAACTAAAACGTACTCTATAGTCTGGACTACAGTCTAGCCTATAGTCTGGAGTATAGTCTGGCCTATAGTCTGGACTATAGTCTAGTCTATAGTCTGGACTATAGTCTAGTCTATAGTCTGGACTATAGTCTAGTCTATAGTCTGGACTTTAGTCTGGATTATAGTATAGTCTTTAGTCTGGATTATAGTCTAGTTTATAGTCTGGACTATAGTCTAGTCTATAGTCTGGACTATAGTTCAGTATATAGTCTGGACTATAGTTCAGTCTATAGTCTGGACTATAGTTCAGTCTATAGTCTGGACTATAGTTCGGTCTATAGTCTGGACTATAGTTCAGTCTATAGTCTGGACTATAGTTCAGTCTATAGTCTGGACTATAGTTCGGTCTATAGTCTGGACTATAGTCTAGTCTATAATCTGGACTATAGTCTAGTCTATTGTCTGGACTATAGTCTAGTCTATAGTCTGGACTATAGTTCAGTCTATAGTCTGGACTATAGTTCAGTCTATAGTCTGGACTATAGTTCAGTCTATAGTCTGGACTATAGTTCAGTCTATAGTTCAGTCTATAGTCTGGACTATAGTTCAGTCTATAGTCTGTACTATAGTTCGGTCTATAGTCTGGACTATAGTCTAGTCTATAATCTGGACTATAGTCTAGTCTATAATCTAGTCTATAGTCTTGTCTATAGTCCAGTCTACAGTCGAGTCTATAGTCAAATCTATAGTTTAGTCTACAGTATAGTCTACAGTCTTGTCTATAGTCTAGTATATAGTATAGTCTATAGTCTAGACTATAGACAAGACTGTAGACTAAACTATAGATTTGACTGTAGACTATAGTGTAGTTTATAGTCTGGACTATAGTTCAGTCTATAGTCTGGACTATAGTTCAGTCTATAGTCTGGACTATAGTTCAGTCTATAGTCTGGACTATAGTTCAGTCTATAGTCTGGACTATAGTTCAGTCTATAGTCTGGACTATAGTTCAGTCTATAGTCTGAACTATAGTTCAGTCTATAGTCTGGACTATAGTTCAGTCTATAGTCTGGACTATAGTCTAGTCTATAATCTGGACTATAGTCTAGTCTATAGTCTGGACTATAGTCTAGTCTATAGTCTGGACTATAATCTAGTCTATAGTGTAGACTATAGTCTAGTGTATAATGTAGAATATAGTCTAGTCTATAGTGTAGAATATAGTCTACAGTGTGGACTATAGTCTAGTCTATAGTCTGGACTATAGTCTAGTCTATAGCCTAGTCCATAGTCTAAACTATAGCCTAGTCTATAGTCTGGACTATAGTCTAGTCTATAGTCTGGACTAGTCTATAGTCTAGTCTTTAGTCTAGTCTTTAGTCTAGTCTGTAGTCTAGTCTATAGTCTAGTCTATAATCTAGTCTATAATCCAGTCTACAGTCGAGTCTATAGTCAAATCTATAATTTAGTGTACAGTCTAGTCTACAGTCTTGTCTATAGTCTGGTATATAGTCTATTCTATAGTCTAGTCTATAGTCTAGTCTATAGTCTAGTCTATGGTCTAGTCTAAGTATAATCTAGTCTATAGTCTAGTCTATAGTCTAGTCTATAGTCTAGTCTATAGTCTAGTCTATAGTCTAGTATATAGTGTAGTCTATAGTAACTATAGTCTAGTTTATAGTCTATTCCATAGTCTAGTCCATTGTGTAGTCTATCGTCCAATATAGAGTCTAGTCTATATTCTAGTCCATAGTCTTGTTTATAGTCTGGTCTAAAATCTTCTCTGTAATCGAATCTATAGTTTGGCCTACGGCCTAATCTATAGCCTAGTCTATAGTGCAGTTTGTAGTCTAGTCTATAGTCTTGTGTTTAATCTAATCTATTATGTAGTCTATAGTCCTGTCTATGGTCCATTCTATAATCTATTCTGGAGTCTGATCTATAGTTTAGTATTTAGACTAGGTTATGGTCTAGTCTATAGTCTAATCTATAGTCCAGTCTATTGTGCAATTTGTAGTCTAGTCTAAAGTCTTATGTTTAATCTAGCCTGCTATCTAATCTATTATCTAGTCTATAGTCCTGTCTATAGCCTATTCTATAGTCTAGTCTATAGTCTTGTCTATAGTGTAGCCTATGGCCTAGTGTGTGGTCCAGTCTATGGTCTAGGCTATAGTATAGTCTATAGTCTAATCTACAGTCTACTCTATAGTCTAGTTTATGGTTTAGTCTGTGGTCAAGTCAAGACTATAATCTAGTCTATAGTGTAATCTATAGAGTAGTCTATAGTCCTATCTAATCTATAGTCTAAATTCTGGACTATATATGTAGTCTATTCAATATCCAGTAAAAGTTTATAAAAATACTTTTATTTACTTTGTTTTCACAAAGAAATTCATGACCTTGACAGTTTACTTTAATTTTTTAGTATAAAAAATCCCGTTAAAATTCTTAGTAAATATTATCATAACTTTAAAAAAGATATAAAAAGTTGTAATGACACCTTATACTTATCACTACAAGTTATTATTTAATATGATATTTAAATAAGAAATGTTAATTTGTTTAAGACAAATAAATGTTTAATACTTTGTTAAAAAGCAAATATTAATAAACATTAAACTTGAAACTTAAATTTTAAGGGTTTTACGGGGAATTAAGAAAAATATTGAGGGTTTTGTTTTTAAGTGGGAGATCAAGAAAAATTAAGACTTTGCGCATTAACTATTAGACAGACTGGTGCCGTTTTGTAATTCAACCTAGCTTTAACGTTAAAGTAGTAAATTTAACTTAAACACTTAACTATTAACGGAGATAATGACCCCTAATCAAGATAACATCTGGAGAAGCTAAAGACAGCTAGACATTTGAAAATAATGTAAATAGTTATTAATCAATTAATTTCCGTCTTTGAAGTGTGTTCACGATAAATTAATATTAATAATTTATTAAGTGTTTATTTCTCTAGTATTGAAAATGATTTACATAAATATTGATTTTGAATACTTATAATTATTATAATATTTTGACATCATCATCATCGAATCAGTTTTATTTATATTACTGACCTATTTTTTTTTTATCAAGTTTATATTTTAATGTTTTTTTTTTTTCTCAATTCGCTTGAATTTTGTTTATATTTGCTTAAATTATTCGGAAAGAAAAACAAGTTTCAATATTGACTTGATTATAAACCTGTTTTATTTTGTTTAACAATAAAACAGAACCGAACAATAGTTTTTTTTTTAATAAATATAATTAAATAAGCATTAAAACCGTTAATTTAAATATTTATAAAGACACTGCGGATTATAGTTTAATGACTAGGCTAGACTTTATTACAGATTTAACATTAGTCATTATTGTTGACTGGAATCTTGTCCAATCTATCCCACAGTATATAGTAATATACTATGGCTTATTTATTTTATAATCTATACTCTAGAGAATATCATGGACTGGCCAGTGGTCTATATTTTAGACTATAATCCGATCTGTATTATAGTCCACACTATAGATTATTGACCAGACAAAAGTCCAGGCGGTTAACTAGACTATTGTAAAGTTTATTGACTAGTCCAGAATATAGGCTAGACAATTGTCCACACAATAGGCTAGACTTTAGTCCAGACTATGGATTAGACTATAGTCCGGAGTATAGACAAAACTATAGTCCGCAGTATGGACTAGACAAAGGACCAAACTATAAACTAAACTATAGTCCAGTATAAAGGCTAAACCACAATGCAGACTATAGTCTAAACTAAAGACTAAACTGCAGCGCAGACTATAGGCTAGACTATAGTCCGGAGTATAGACTAGACAAATGTCCAGACTGTAGATTAAACTATAGTCCATACTATAAACTAAATCATAGTCCAAACTATAGACTAACCTATAGTCCAGACTATAGACTAAACGATAGTCTATATTATAGTTCAGACTATAGTATATAATATAGTCCAGACTTTAGTCCAGAGTTTATACCATATTTCAAACTATAGGCTAGACTATAGTAACGATTATAGACTAAACTATAGGCCAAACAATACACTAAAATATAGTCCAGAATATAGACTAGACTATAGTCCAGTATATAGACAAGGCTATAGTATATACTATAGTCCAGACTATAGTCTATACAATATCCAGACTAGAGTCAATACTATAGTCCACACTATACTCAATTCTATAGTCCAGACTAAAGCATAGACTATAGTCCAGAATATACTCTATACTATAGTCTAGACTTTAGTCTATTCCACTATTCCACCATACTATAGTTCAGACTTTAGTCTATTCTACTATACAGACTATAGTCTATAGTATACTCCATACTATAGGCCAGACTATAGACCACACCATATTCTATACTATAGTCCAGACTATAGTCTATACAAAAGTCCAGATTATAGTCTATACAAAAGTCCAGACTATATAAGTAGACTATAGTCTATACTATAGTTCAAACTATATTCTGTACTATAGTCCAAACTATAGTCTATACTACAGTCCATTCTATATTCAATACTATAGTCTATACTAAAGTCCTGACTATAGACCAGACTATAGTCTTTACTATAAACTATTATAGTTCAAATTACAGTTCGGACTATAGTTCAGACTATTGTCTATACTATAGCCAAGCTATGAACTGTGTTATAGTCCAGACTTTATACCGGATTACATATATATACTAAAGTCCTGACTATAGACCAGACTATAGTCTTTACTATAAGCTATTATAGTTCAAATTACAGTTCTGACTATAATTCAGACTATTTTCTATACTATAGTCCAAGCTATGAACTGTGTTATAGTCCAGACTTTATACCGGATTACAATTGATCCTAAGTTCACTTTAGAAATAATTGATATATTTTGTTTGATGTTAAATATTATTTATTTTAATAATTTGGATTACGCAAAACTCTATCCTCACATGTAACTATGGGACAACAGTCAGGGAACGGTTGGGTATAATCGTAAGCAGTATGATGACAGACACGATTTGGAGCCAGATTTTCACAACTGAAAATTATATTGGATATATAACAACAATAAACAATTAATTAAACAAACCACTTACTGTCTAATTTCCAATACATAATCCTCACGACAAAATACTTTAATACAGGTATTCTTTAAATTGGTAGGATAGAGGGTCTTATTGAAGGGAATCGTGAGATCATGATCGGTAAAATAACAATGATTGGGGAGATCTATGAAAAGAAACAAAGTTATATAAAACAATATATAGAGAAAAGAGTTATACTGATTTACCTGGATGTCTCATATTGCCCTTGTACTGTAAACTAAAACTGGCAGCATTTACAGCAACTACGGCCAATAATGCTAAAAATACTTGTCGTTGCTTAAACATTTTAATTAAAACTAATTAAAGAAAACATAAATAAAAGTTTGGAACCAAAATTAAAGTCCTTATCTTTTCTAAAAAACAATCTAAATTCCCTCTTATCAATGAAACCAAGCTTTTTAGCTGACCTTGAAAAAGATCAGCTTAATATATAGATTACTAGGTTAAATATACAAAAGGTAAACTAAAAACAATATTTTTATTAGTTATTTTTAATAAAAAAGTATTTTAAATAAATTAAAATTATAAAATAAATAAGAAAATAAATAAATTTTACACCAACTAATCCATAATACTAATAAAATATAAATAATTTAAAAATAAAAACAATTTAAATTTTTCTTAAAAATAAATATCATTTTTGCATTTAAGAATGGGGCAACATTGAGGATAAGGTTTACTAAAGTCATAGGGACTTTCATCACAGTGTCGGGGAGCCATCATACGATCACAACTGAAATAATAATAAATTAATTAATATAAACTATAGAAAAATTTTAATATTAAGAAAACACTTACTGTTTAATTTGCAATACATAGTCTTCCCGGCAATAGACCTTGAAACATACCGCATCCAAATTAGTAGGATAAACTGTTCTATTTACCGGTATGGTAATGTTATACTCTTCAAAATAACAGTGATTTGGTAGATCTATATACAACGAGAGACAATTTTAATAGTTTATTAATTGTATTAACTCGATTATGGTATCCTACCCGGATGCTGCATATTCCCCATAAATTGAAGACTAAATGGCATCACGTTCCAGGCAAAAGCAGCCATTATTGCAATAAGAAGTTGAGGTTTATGATGCATGTTTAAGTTAAAATTTTAGCAAGAAATCTGAAACCGAATACTATGTTTACTAACTACACTCTAGACTTTGGACTAGACTCTAGACTAAACTACAGAATAGACTAGATTATAGACTAAACTGTAGGCTAGACTATAGATTAGATTAAAAACTAGACTATACACTAGACTAGAAAAGACTATAGACTAGACTATAGACTATACTAATAACTAGTCTATAGACTAAACTATAGACTAGACTATAGACTAGACTATAGACTAGACTATAGACTAGACTATAGACTAGACTATAGACTAGACTATAGACTAGACTATAGACTAGACTATAGACTAGACTATAGACTAGACTATAGACTAGACTATAGACTAGACTATAGACTAGACTATAGACTAGACTATAGACTAGACTATAGACTAGACTATAGACTAGACTATAGACTAGACTATAGACTAGACTATAGACTAGACTATAGACTAGACTATAGACTAGACTATAGACTAGACTATAGACTAGACTATAGACTAGACTATAGACTAGGACTATAGACTAGACTATAGACTAGACTATAGACTAGACTATAGACTAGACTATAGACTAGACTATAGACTAGACTATAGACTAGACTATAGACTAGACTATAGACTAGACTATAGACTAGACTATAGACTAGACTATAGACTAGACTATAGACTAGACTATAGACTAGACTATAGACTAGACTATAGACTAGACTATAGACTAGACTATACTAGACTATAGACTAGACTATAGACTAGACTATAGACTAGACTATAGACTAGACTATAGACTAGACTATAGACTAGACTATAGACTAGACTATAGACTAGACTATAGACTAGACTATAGACTAGACTATAGACTAGACTATAGACTAGACTATAGACTAGACTATAGACTAGACTATAGACTAGACTATAGACTAGACTATAGACTAGACTATAGACTAGACTATAGACTAGACTATAGACTAGACTATAGACTAGACTATAGACTAGACTAGACTATTGATTAGACTATAGACTAGACCATAGACTAGACTATAGACTAGACTATAGACTAGACTATAGACTAGACTATAGACTAGACTATAGACTAGACTATAGACTAGACTATAGACTAGACTATAGACTAGACTATAGACTAGACTATAGACTAGACTATAGACTAGACTATAGACTAGACTATAGACTAGACTATAGACTAGACTATAGACTAGACTATAGACTAGACTATAGACTAGACTATAGACTAGACTATAGACTAGACTATAGACTAGACTATAGACTAGACTATAGACTAGACTATAGACTAGACTATAGACTAGACTATAGACTAGACTATAGACTAGACTATAGACTAGACTATAGACTAGACTATAGACTAGACTATAGACTAGACTATAGACTAGACTATAGACTAGACTATAGACTAGACTATAGACTAGACTATAGACTAGACTATAGACTAGACTATAGACTAGACTATAGACTAGACTATAGACTAGACTATAGACTAGACTATAGACTCTATAGACTAGACTAGACTATTGACTAGACTATAGACTAGACTATAGACTAGACTAGACTATTGACTAGACTATAGAATAGACTAAACTATAGACTAGACTATTGACTAGACTACAGACTACACTATATACTAGACTAAACAATAGACAAGACTATAGACTTGACTATTGACTATATTATAGACTAGACTACAGACTTGATTACAGACTGAACTATAGTCCACACTGTAGACTAAATTATAGTCCAGACTGTAGTCTATATAATAGTTCAGACTATAGTCTGTAATAAAGAAGAGACTTTAGTCTCTTCTATAGTTTTTACTATATTTCAGATTATAGTCCAGACAATAGTCCAGACAGTAGTGTATATTATAGTCCAGAGTATAGTCTTTACTATAGTTCATACTATAGTCTATGCTATGGACTAGACTATAGTCAAGACTATTAACTATAGTAAAGATTGAAGGCTAAACTATATGCCAGACAATAGAGTAAACAATAGCATAGACAATAGTCAATACCATAGTAAAGACAATAGTCTATACTATAGTCCAAACTATAGTCTATAATATTGTCCAGACTATAGACTAGATTATAGACTAGAATATATACTAGCCTATAGGCTAGATCATATACTATACTATGGAAGAGATTATAGCCTATATGCTAGAACATAAACTAGACTATGGAATAGACTATAGACACATTAGTCTTTAGTCTAGACAATAGACTACATACTTGTCCAGAATATTATAAATTGGACTTTAAACTTTTTTAATTTTTTAATGACTTTTGCGTTTTCGTCAATAATTTTTATAGACCTTTTGTAATTAAAAGTTGTAAAAGCACTTAAATTTCAATTTCTCTTTTTCAATATTTGATTTAAAATTTTAATATTTTTATTAGATTTATTCAAATTTTCAAATTTTTTTCTTGTAATTTTATTCAGATTTATATAACTTTTGACCGTTTCGCTTTTTTTTAACTTTATGTTTACAGAGTTTCTCGTTGACTGAAATAACATTTTCTAAATTTCTACAATTCCTTTGTTTGTAATTTCTTTCTAGAGGGTGACTAATTTAGCTGTTTTTGTTTTAAAACATTGTGATTAAATTTTGTTGCTTTCATTGGATAGATTTAAATAATAATAATAGTGTGAAAAAAATTTATTAATAAAAAGATGATGTTATAGCAAAACCAATAACAAAAAATAAATAAATTTTAACTTTGAAATAAACTGATCATAATTTACAATAAATATTTCAAAAAACAACTTTGGCTTAAAAATTTGCGTAGAATATAACAGATTTTCAAATAGAAACAAAAGCTAAAGAAAACAACAATAACAAGTGGATTAGAAATGGCCATAAATAGTGGGCACTATGGGTTGGGAATTTTTTTAAAAGTGTAAATAAGAAAATATAAACATAATATAGACTAGACTATAGACAAGACTATAGACTAGACTATAGACAAGACTATAGACTAGACTATAGACAAGACTATAGACTAGACTATAGACTAGACTAAAGACTAGAATACAGACTAGACTACAGACTAGGACTATAGACTAGACTATAGACTATAGACTTGACTATAGACTATACTATAGACTAGACTATAGACTAGACTATAAACTAAACTATAGACTAGACTATAGACTAGACTATAGACTAGACTATAGACTAGACCATAGACTAATCTATAGACTAGACTATAGACTAGACTATAGACTAGACTATAGACTAGACTATAGACTAGACTATAGACTAGACTATAGACTAGACTATAGACTAGACTATAGACTAAACTATAGACTAGACTATAGACTAGACTATAGACTAGACTATAGATTAGACTATAGACTAGACTATAGACTAGACTAGTCTATAGACTAGACTATAGACTAGACTATAGACTAGACTATAGACTAAACTATAGACTAAACTATAGACTAGACTATAGACCAGACTATAGACAAGACTATAGACTAGACTATAGACTAGACTATACACTAGACTATACACTAGACTATAGACTAGACTATAGACTAGACTATAGACTAGACTATAGACAAGACTATAGATTAGACTGTAGACTAGACTATAGACTAACTATAGACTAGACTATAGACTAGACTATAGACTAGACTATAGACTAGACTATAGACTAGACTATAGACTAGACTATAGACTAGACTATAGACTAGACTATAGACTAGACTTTAGACTAGACTTTAGACTAGACTATAGACTAGACTATAGACTAGACTATAGACTAGACTATAGACTAGACTATAGACTAGACTATAGACTAGACTATAGACTAGACTATAGACTAGACTATAGACTAGACTATAGACTAGACTAGACTATAGACTGGAGTATAGACTAGACTATAGACTAGACTATAGACTAGACTATAGACTAGACTATAGACTAGACTATAGACATAGACTATAGACTAGACCTATAGACTAGACTATAGACTAGACTATAGATAGACTATAGACTAGACTATAGACTAGACTATAGACTAGACTATAGACTAGATAGACTATAGACTAGACTAGACTATAGACTAGACTATAGACTGGACTATAAACTAGACTATAGACTAGACTATAGACGACTATAGACTACTAGACTATAGACTAGACTAAGACTAGACTATAGACTAGACTATAGACTAGACTATAGACTAGACTTAGACTAGACTTAGACTAGAGTATAGACTAGACTATAGACTAGACTATAGACTAGACTATAGACTAGACTATAGACTAGACTATAGACTAGACTATAGACTAGACTATAGACTAGACTATAGACTAGACTATAGACTAGACTATAGACTAGACTATAGACTTGACTATAGACTAGACTATAGACTAGACTATAGACTAGACTATAGACTAAACTATAGACTAGACTATAGACTAGACTATATACTAAACTATAGACTAGACTATAGACTAGACTATAGACTAGACTATATAGACTATAGACCAGACTATAGACTAGACTATAGACTAGACTATAGACTAGACTATAGACCATACTATAGACTAGACTATAGACTAGACTATAGACTAGACTATAGACTAGACTATAGACTAGACTATAGACTAGACTATAGACTAGACTATAGACTAGACTATAGACTAGACTATAGACTAGACTATAGACTAGACTATAGACTAGACTATAGACTAGACTATAGACTAGACTATAGACTAGACTATAGACTAGGCTATAGACTAGACTATAGACTAGACTATAGACTTGACTATAGACTAGACTATAGACTAGACTATAGACTAGACTATAGACTAAACTATAGACTAAACTATAGACTAGACTATAGACTAGACTATAGACTAGACTATAGACTAGACTATAGACTAGACTATAGACTAGACTATACACTAGACTATAGACTAGACTATACACTAGACTATAGACTAGACTATAGACTAGACTATAGACTAGACTATAGACTAGACTATACACTAGACTATACACTAGACTATAGACAAGACTATAGATTAGACTATAGACTAAACTATAGACTAGACTATAGACTAGACTATAGACTAGACTATAGACTAGACTATAGACTAGACTATAGACTAGACTATAGACTAGACTATAGACTAGACTATAACTAGACTATAGACTAGACTATAGACTAGACTATAGACTAGACTATAGACTAGACTAGACTAGACTATAGACTAGACTATAGACTAGACTATAGACTAGACTATAGACTAGACTATAGACTAGACTATAGACTAGACTATAGACTAGACTATAGACTAGACTATAGACTAGACTATAGACTAGACTATAGACTAGACTATAGACTAGACTATAGACTAGACTATAGACTAGACTATAGACTAGACTATAGACTAGACTATAGACTAGACTATAGACTAGACTATAGACTAGACTATAGACTAGACTATAGACTAGACTATAGACTAGACTATAGACTAGACTATAGACTAGACTATAGACTAGACTATACTAGACTATAGACTAGACTATAGACTAGACTATAGACTAGACTATAGACTAGACTATAGACTAGACTATCGACTAGACTATCGACTAGACTATAGACTAGACTATAGACTAGACTATAGACTAGACTATAGACTAGACTATAGACTAGACTATAGACTAGACTATAGACTAGACTATAGACTAGACTATAGACTAGACTATAGACTAGACTATAGACTAGACTATAGACTAGACTATAGACTAGACTATAGACTAGACTATAGACTAGACTATAGACTAGACTATAGACTAGACTATAGACTAGACTATAGACTAGACTATAGACTAGACTATAGACTAGACTATAGACTAGACTATAGACTAGACTATAGACTAGACTATAGACTAGACTATAGACTAGACTATAGACTAGACTATAGACTAGACTATAGACTAGACTATAGACTAGACTATAGACTAGACTATAGACTAGACTATAGACTAGACAATAGACTAGACAATAGACTAGACTATAGACTACACTATAGACTAGACTATAGACTGGACTATAGACTAGACTATAGACTAGACTATAGACTAGACTATAGACTAGACTATAGACTAGACTATAGACTAGACTATATACTAGACTATATACTAGACTATAGACTAGACTATAGACTAGACTATAGACTAGACTATAGACTAGACTATAGACTAGACTATGACTAGAAGACTATAGACTAGACTATAGACTAGACTATAGACTAGACTATAGACTAGACTATAGACTAGACTATAGACTAGACTATAGACTAGACTATAGACTAGACTATAGACTAGACTATAGACTAACTATAGAATAGACTATAGACTGACTATAGACTAGACTATAGACTAGACTATAGACTAGACCATAGACGACTATAGACTAGACTATAGACTAGACTATAGACTAGACTATAGACTAGACTATAGACTAGACTATAGACTAGACTATAGACTAGACTATAGACTATAGACTAGACTATAGACTGGACTATAGACTGACTATACTGGACTATAGACTGGACTATAGACTAGACATAGACTAGACTAGACTATAGACTAGACTATAGACTAGACTATAGACTAGACTATAGACTAGACTATAGACTAGACTATAGACTAGACTATAGACTAGACTATAGACTAGACTATAGACTAGACTATAGACTAGACTATAGACTAGACTATAGACTAGACTATAGACTAGACTATAGACTAGACTATAGACTAGACTATAGACTAGACTATAGACTAGACTATAGACTAGACTATAGACTAGACTATAGACTAGACTATAGACTAGACTATAGACTAGGCTATAGACTAGACTATAGACTAGACTATAGACTAGACTATAGACTAGACTATAGACTAGACTATAGACTAGACTATAGACTAGACTATAGACTAGACTATAGACTAGACTATAGACTGGACTATAGACTGGACTATAGACTGGACTATAGACTAGAAAATAGACTAGACTATAGACTAGACTATAGACTAGACTATAGACTATACTATAGACTGGACTATAGACTAGAATATAGACTAGACTATAGTCTAGACTATAGATTAGACTATAGACTAGACTATAGACTAGACTATAGACTAGACTATAGTCTAGACTATAGATTAGACTATAGACTAGACTATAGACTAGACTATAGACTAGACTATAGACTAGACTATAGGACTAGACTATAGACTAGACTATAGACTAGACTATAGACTATAGACTAGACTATAGACTAGACTATAGACTAGACTATAGACTAGACTATAGACTAGACTATAGACTAGACTATAGACTAGACTATAGACTAGACCTATAGACTAGACTATAGACTAGACTATAGACTAGACTATAGACTAGACTATAGACTAGACTATAGACTAGACTATAGACTAGACTATAGACTAGACTATAGTCTAGACTATAGACTAGACTATAGACTAGACTATAGTCTAGACTATAGACTAGACTATAGACTAGACTATAGTCTAGACTATAGATTAGACTATAGACTAGACTATAAACTAGACTATGGACTAGTCTATACAAGAGACTATAGACTAGTCTATACAAGAGACTATAGACTAGACTATCAACTATAATATATACCAAACTATACATATTTCGACTATAAACGAGGATATCTAACTATAGACGACTACAGGCCAGACAGTATACTAAAATATATCTTATCTCTAGTCTAGTGTATATTCTTATCTATAGTCTTGACTATAGTAAACATTATAGACTCTATTATAGTCCAAACTTTAGACTAGACTATGTATAGTCCAGATTGTTGATATGATTATAGTTCGTACTACAGATTAGACTATGAAAAATCCTATAGTCCTGACTATAGACTAGTCTATAGTGCAGACTATTGACTACATTATAGTCCTACATATATTCCACACTATAGACTTGACCACAGTCCAGACTATACAATAGATGCATGCTATACACTCTGGACGAGTCTAAATGTTTATAGTATATAAAGTCTAGACAATTACGTTGTTCCTGTAAATGTTCCACCATATTTATGTTAATTTTTTTGGAAAAGAAATTTAAAAATAAACGAATATTTATAATGTTATTTTGAAACAAGCGTATCTTGCATGCATTTAACAGAAAATCCCAGAGTCAAAAAGTGTTTGTTTTAATTATTATAAGTATTATTGATATTTATTTTATTAGACATACGCAAACAATTATAATATAAAAAATCCTTAAATAAATATTGATTTTTAACAAAAATATTGGGAATTAAAAAAGAAAACAAAAACAAATATACAGTAGCTGTTAACACTGTTTCCAGAAGAAATGTTTAAAGCATTTAGATTTTAAAAAAGTTAAGTTTAATATTTAAGACAGCAAGACTTTCAATTAAAATAATAGAAAACGGGTTTAAATTTCAATGCAATTTTAAAAAGAAATGCAAGATAATTTAAAATTTAAAAACATTTCTAATAGGAAACGGTTTATATATATATTTTTGTTCCTAATTTATTGATCTTTTTTAATAATAATTATTCTGCAAATAATAATAGAAGAAGAAAAAAAAACAACTTGTTTATCCTAATTTTGGATCTAAAGAATTGTATAAATAGCTGACCAGTTCTAGCTAAAGATAATCAGTTGTTTTCTGAAACCTCCAGCGATCGTATCAAATAACAATAATATTATCTTTACTCAGAAAAAATGAAGAGCTTCCTGTTTGTTTTGTTCGCTTTTTTGGCTGTTTTCGCTTTTGTTCAAGGTAATTTAATTTAATTGTTATTTAATGATAATTGTTTAAAAACAATTTCGAAAATATTTCCTTTAATTTTTAGCCGATGACTGCAAAATTGATGGTCATGTTGTAAAAGTGGGAGAAACTTACTCTTTGCCCGGCAAGTGTTCAGAAATTAAATGTAATGGACCTGATTCTTTTACTGCCAAAACGTAAGTGCTTGAAAAATTAATTTCGAATTTCGAAACTGTCGAAATTTTCTTAACATTTCAAGTTTTCGAACTCGATTTTCTAGAAAAACAATTTTATGTAAAATATTTTGAAAAATTAAAAAACACAGTTTACCAGCTCTGCAATTTAACACTAAAATATCGTTTAGAATATTAAAGATTGTAACATTTTCTCATTATTTCCAGTTGCCCTCCGGAACAAAGCTTGAAAACCTGCAAATTAATACCTCAAGACAATACCAAACCTTTTCCTGAATGTTGTCCCCGTCATGAATGTTAAACTTTAAATTTGTATTCAGTTATTTTGTCAATATAAACAAAAGAAAATAAACATATATTTATACAAAAAATTAAACAAATATTCTTATATTTTCAATTTAAAACTTTAAAAGTCTATAGTTCATAGCCTAGTATATAACCTAGAATACTATATAGTCTAGTCTATAGTCTAGTCTATAGTCTAGTCTATAGTCTAGTCTATAGTCTATTAGTCTATAGTCTAGTCTATAGTCTAGTCTATAGTCTAGTCTATAGTCTAGTCTATAGTCTAGTCTATAGTCTAGTCTATAGTCTAGTCTATAGTCTAGTCTATATAGTCTATAGTCTAGTCTATAGTCTAGTCTATAGTCTAGTCTATAGTCTAGTCTATAGTCTAGTCTATAGTCTAGTCTATAGTCTAGTCTATAGTCTAGTCTATAGTCTAGTCTATAGTCTAGTCTATAGTCTAGTCTATAGTCTAGTCTATAGTCTAGTCTATAGTCTAGTCTATAGTCTAGTCTATAGTCTAGTCTATAGTCTAGTCTATAGTCTAGTCTATAGTCTAGTCTATAGTCTAGTCTATAGTCTAGTCTATAGTCTAGTCTATAGTCTAGTCTATAGTCTAGTCTATAGTCTAGTCTATAGTCTAGTCTATAGTCTAGTCTATAGTCTAGTCTATAGTCTAGTCTATAGTCTAGTCTATAGTCTAGTCTATAGTCTAGTCTATAGTCTAGTCTATAGTCTAGTCTATAGTCTAGTCTATAGTCTAGTCTATAGTCTAGTCTATAGTCTAGTCTATAGTCTAGTCTATAGTCTAGTCTATAGTCTAGTCTATAGTCTAGTCTATAGTCTAGTCTATAGTCTAGTCTATAGTCTAGTCTATAGTCTAGTCTATAGTCTAGTCTATAGTCTAGTCTATAGTCTAGTCTATAGTCTAGTCTATAGTCTAGTCTATGTAGTCTATAGTCTAGTCTATAGTCTAGTCTATAGTCTAGTCTATAGTCTAGTCTATAGTCTAGTCTATAGTCTAGTCTATAGTCTAGTCTATAGTCTAGTCTAGTCTAGTCTATAGTCTAGTCTAGTCTATAGTCTAGTCTAGTCTAGTCTAGTCTATAGTCTAGTCTAGTCTATAGTCTAGTCTATAGTCTAGTCTATAGTCTAGTCTATAGTCTAGTCTATAGTCTAGTCTATAGTCTAGTCTATAGTCTAGTCTATAGTCTAGTCTATAGTCTAGTCTATAGTCTAGTCTATAGTCTAGTCTAGTCTAGTCTATAGTCTAGTCTATAGTCTAGTCTATAGTCTAGTCTATAGTCTAGTCTATAGTCTAGTCTATAGTCTAGTCTATAGTCTAGTCTATAGTCTAGTCTATAGTCTAGTCTATAGTCTAGTCTATAGTCTAGTCTATAGTCTAATCTACAGTCTAGTCTATAGTCTAGTCTATAGTCTAGTCTAGTCTATAGTCTAGTCTATAGTCTAGTCTATAGTCTAGTCTATAGTCTAGTCTATAGTCTAGTCTATAGTCTAGTCTATAGTCTAGTCTATAGTCTAGTCTATAGTCTAGTCTAGTCTATAGTCTAGTCTATAGTCTTGTCTATAGTCTAGTCTATAGTCTAGTCTATAGTCTAGTCTAGTCTAGTCTATAGTCTAGTCTAGTCTATAGTCTAGTCTAGTCTAGTCTATAGTCTAGTCTAGTCTATAGTCTAGTCTAGTCTATAGTCAGTCTAGTCTATAGTCTAGTCTAGTCTATAGTCTAGTCTAGTCTAGTCTAGTCTAGTCTAGTCTAGTCTAGTCTAGTCTAGTCTAGTCTAGTCTATAGTCTAGTCTAGTCTATAGTCTAGTCTAGTCTATAGTCTATAGTCTATAGTCTATAGTCTATAGTCTATAGTCTAGTCTAGTCTATAGTCTATAGTCTATAGTCTGTAGTCTATAGTCTAGTCTAGTCTATAGTCTAGTCTATAGTCTAGTCTATAGTCTAGTCTATAGTCTAGTCTATAGTCTAGTCTATAGTCTAGTCTATAGTCTAGTCTATAGTCTAGTCTATATAGTCTAGTCTATAGTCTAGTCTATAGTCTAGTCTATAGTCTAGTCTATAGTCTAGTCTATAGTCTAGTCTATAGTCTAGTCTATAGTCTAGTCTATAGTCTAGTCTATAGTCTAGTCTATAGTCTAGTCTATAGTCTAGTCTATAGTCTAGTCTATAGTCTAGTCTATAGTCTAGTCTATAGTCTAGTCTATAGTCTAGTCTATAGTCTAGTCTATAGTCTAGTCTATAGTCTAGTCTATAGTCTAGTCTATAGTCTAGCCTATAGTCCAGTCTATAGTCTAGTCTATAGTCTAGTCTATAGTCTAGTCTATAGTCTAGTCTATAGTCTAGTCTATAGTCTAGTCTATAGTCTAGTCTATAGTCTAGTCTATAGTCTAGTCTATAGTCTAGTCTATAGTCTAGTCTATAGTCTAGTCTATTGTCTAGTCTATAGTCTAGTCTATAGTCTAGTCTATAGTCTAGTCTATAGTCTAGTCTATAGTCTAGTCTATAGTCTAGTCTATAGTCTAGTCTATAGTCTAGTCTATAGTCTAGTCTATAGTCTAGTCTATAGTCTAGCCTATAGTCTAGTCTATAGTCTAGTCTATAGTCTAGTCTATAGTCTAGTCTATAGTCTAGTCTATAGTCTAGTCTATAGTCTAGTCTATAGTCTAGTCTATAGTCTAGTCTATAGTCTAGTCTATAGTGTAGTCTATAGTGTAGTCTATAGTGTAGTCTATAGTCTAGTCTATAGTCTAGTCTATAGTCTAGTCTATAGTCTAGTCTATAGTGTAGTCTATAGTGTAGTATATAGTCTAGTCTATAGTCTAGTCTATAGTGTAGTCTATAGTGTAGTATATAGTCTAGTCTATAGTCTAGTCTATAGTCTAGTCTATAGTGTAGTCTATAGTCTAGTCTATAGTCTAGTCTATAGTCTAGTCTATAGTCTAGTCTATAGTCTAGTCTATAGTCTAGTCTATAGTCTAGTCTATAGTCTAGTCTATAGTCTAGTCTATAGTCCAGTCTATAGTCTAGTCTATAGTCTGGTCTATAGTCCAGTCTATAGTCTGGTCTATAGTCTAGTCTATAGTCTAGTCTATAGTCTAATCTATAGTCTAGTCTATAGTCTAGTCTATAGTCTAGTCTATAGTCTAGTCTATAGTCTAGTCTATAGTCTAGTCTATAGTCTAGTCTATAGTCTAGTCTATAGTCTATAGTCTAGTCTATAGTCTAGTCTATAGTCTAGTCTATAGTCTAGTCTATAGTCTAGTCTATAGTCTAGTCTATAGTCTAGTCTATAGTCTAGTCTATAGTCTAGTCTATAGTCTAGTCTTAAGTCTAGTCTATAGTCTAGTCTATAGTCTAGTCTATAGTCTAGTCTATAGTCTAGTCTATAGTCTAGTCTATAGTCTAGTCTATAGTCTAGTCTATAGTCTAGTCTATAGTGTAGTCTATAGTCTAGTCTATAGTCTAGTCTATAGTCTAGTCTATAGTCTAGTCTATAGTCTAGTCTATAGTCTAGTCTATAGTCTAGTCTATAGTCTAGTCTATAGTCTAGTCTATAGTCTAGTCTATAGTCTAGTCTATAGTCTAGTCTATAGTCTAGTCTATAGTCTAGTCTATAGTCTAGTCTATAGTCTAGTCTATAGTCTAGTCTATAGTCTAGTCTATAGTCTAGTCTATAGTCTAGTCTATAGTCTAGTCTATAGTCTAGTCTATAGTCTAGTCTATAGTCTAGTCTATAGTCTAGTCTATAGTCTAGTCTATAGTCTAGTCTATAGTCTAGTCTATAGTCTAGTCTATAGTCTAGTCTATAGTCTAGTCTATAGTCTAGTCTATAGTCTAGTCTATAGTCTAGTCTATAGTCTAGTCTATAGTCTAGTCTATAGTCTAGTCTATAGTCTAGTCTATAGTCTAGTCTATAGTCTAGTCTATAGTCTAGTCTATAGTCTAGTCTATAGTCTAGTCTATAGTCTAGTCTATAGTCTAGTCTATAGTCTAGTCTATAGTCTAGTCTATAGTCTAGTCTATAGTCTAGTCTATAGTCTAGTCTATAGTCTAGTCTATAGTCTAGTCTATAGTCTAGTCTATAGTCTAGTCTATAGTCTAGTCTATAGTCTAGTCTATAGTCTAGTCTATAGTCTAGTCTATAGTCTAGTCTATAGTCTAGTCTATAGTCTAGTCTATAGTCTAGTCTATAGTCTAGTCTATAGTCTAGTCTATAGTCTAGTCTATAGTCTAGTCTATAGTCTAGTCTATAGTCTAGTCTATAGTCTAGTCTAGTCTAGTCTATAGTCTAGTCTAAAGTCTAGTCTATAGTCTAGTCTATAGTCTAGTCTATAGTCTAGTCTATAGTCTAGTCTATAGTCTAGTCTATAGTCTAGTCTATAGTCTAGTCTATAGTCTAGTCTATAGTCTAGTCTATAGTCTAGTCTATAGTCTAGTCTATAGTCTAGTCTATAGTCTAGTCTATAGTCTAGTCTATAGTCTAGTCTATAGTCTAGTCTATAGTCTAGTCTATAGTCTAGTCTATAGTCTAGTCTATAGTCTAGTCTATAGTCTAGTCTATAGTCTAGTCTATAGTCTAGTCTATAGTCTAGTCTATAGTCTAGTCTATAGTCTAGTCTATAGTCTAGTCTATAGTCTAGTCTATAGTCTAGTCTTAGTCTAGTCTATAGTCTAGTCTATAGTCTAGTCTATAGTCTAGTCTATAGTCTAGTCTATAGTCTAGTCTATAGTCTAGTCTATAGTCTAGTCTATAGTCTAGTCTATAGTCTAGTCTATAGTCTAGTCTATAGTCTAGTCTATAGTCTAGTCTATAGTCTAGTCTATAGTCTAGTCTATAGTCTAGTCTATAGTCTAGTCTATAGTCTAGTCTATAGTCTAGTCTATAGTCTAGTCTATAGTCTAGTCTATAGTCTAGTCTATAGTCTAGTCTATAGTCTAGTCTATAGTCTAGTCTATAGTCTAGTCTATAGTCTAGTCTATAGTCTAGTCTATAGTCTAGTCTATAGTCTAGTCTATAGTCTAGTCTATAGTCTAGTCTATAGTCTAGTCTATAGTCTAGTCTGTAGTCTAGTCTATAGTCTAGTCTATAGTCTAGTCTATAGTCTAGTCTATAGTCTAGTCTATAGTCTAGTCTATAGTCTAGTCTATAGTCTAGTCTATAGTCTAGTCTATAGTCTAGTCTATAGTCTAGTCTATAGTCTAGTCTATAGTCTAGTCTATAGTCTAGTCTATAGTCTAGTCTATAGTCTAGTCTATAGTCTAGTCTATGGTCTAGTCTATAGTCTAGTCTATAGTCTAGTCTATAGTCTAGTCTATAGTCTAGTCTATAGTCTAGTCTATAGTCTAGTCTATAGTCTAGTCTATAGTCTAGTCTATAGTCTAGTCTATAGTCTAGTCTATTGTCTAGTCTAAAGTCTAGTCTATAGTCTAATCTATAGTCTAGTCTATAGTCTAGTCTATAGTCTAGTCTATAGTCTAGTCTATAGTCTAGTCTATAGTCTAGTCTATAGTCTAGTCTATAGTCTAGTCTATAGTCTAGTCTATAGTCTAGTCTATAGTCTAGTCTACAGTCTAGTCTATAGTCTAGTCTATAGTCTAGTCTATAGTCTAATTTATAGTCTAGTCTATAGTCTAGTCTATAGTCTTGTATTTGGTTGTTTATTTTATTTATTATTATAAATATTTAATTATGTTTGTTTAAATGAGGAATGGGCAAACATTTTAAACAAAAAACCTTTAGTAAATATTGATATTTACAAAAAAAAAAAAATTGGAAATTTTTAAGAAAACCAAATACACAGTAGCTGTTAACACTGTTGTCATAAGAAGGCAGAACAGCAGAGAAATTAAATTATAGAATAATTCAGAATTAAAGAGAAAAGAAGCTGAAATTAAGAACATTTCATATTGTTCCCTAAATTGTTAATATTTTTTAATAATGACTCTCTCTCTCACACACATTTGTAATAGAAAAAAAACAACTTGTTTAACCCAAGATTGAACTTAAAGCCCTTGTATAAATAGCACACCAGTTCTAACTAATGCTAATCAGTTGTTTTCTAAAACCTTAAGTGATCGCATCAAAAACATTATCTTTACTAAGAAAAAATGAAGAGCTTCCTGTTAGTTTTATGCGCAATTTTGGCTATTTTCGCTTTTGCTCAAGGTAATTTATTAATTTTAGTTATTTTTTAATGATAATTGTTTAATAACAATTCCGCAATTGATTTGTCTAATTTTAGCCGATGAATGCAAAATGAAGGTCATGTTGTGAAAGTGGGAGAAACTTATTCTTTACCCGGTAAATGTACTGAAATCAAATGTACTGGACCAAATGCTTTTACTGCCAAAACGTAAGTGTTTGATGTTAATTATTAAAAATTAGGTTTTCGAAATAAGTTTGAATTTAAAATTTTAATATTTTCAATTTATTTCCAGCTGTCCCCAGGAACACAGTTTGAACCCTGCAAATACATACCCCAAGACAATAGCAAACCTTATCCTGAATGTTGTCCCCGTCATGACTGTTAAACTTTTAATTTGTATTAAGATTTTGTAAAATAAATTATAAAAAATAAAAAAAAACTAATTTTTAATAAAAATTTAAACAAAATAACAAATCTTTTTCTTTAATATTTTATTACTTTATTAAAGTGTTTGTTTTTTTATAAATACATTGTTTCCTTTTTTTTAAATTACTTAAAAATACATTTGTTTGTTTTTCTGGCAAAAAAATTTTACTATTTTTTTAATATTTCAATTTGTTTTCTTTTTCTTTTTAATAGTAAACATTTGTCTCTTATAAATCGTATACCAATAAAAATTAAATATATATTAATTAGCTTGTTTAGTTTAATAAATGTTGAAACATACATATAACTATGTTCAATACAGATTTTAATATTAAAAGTGTAAAAGCTAATAGTTATTTATCATTCTTAATAATTATATTAATTTTTTTTTTTTTTCAAATATATATTTTTAAATATATAAATTTTACGAAAAAACCTGAGCTAATCTAGGCTAGTGTTTACTTTTTTCTTTAAATTTACTTTTTTTAATGGACTTATTGAAGAAGTTAAAACAAATAATATTGTTATAAAAAAAGTAGTTTAAAACATATAAATATTACTGCCTACTTTTAGGCTTAAGCAAAAATAAATATATTTTGTCTATAGTCAAGTCTATAGTCTAGTCTATAGCCTAGTCTACAGTCCAGGCTATAGCCTAGTCTATAGTATAGTCTATACTCTAGGCTATAGTCTAGGCTATAGTCTTGTCTATAGCCTTGTCTATAGTCTAGTCTATAGTCTAGCCTATATTTTAGTCTATAGTCTAGTCTATAGTCTAGGCTATAGTCTAGTCTATAGTATAGTCTATAGTCTAGTCTATAGTCTAGTCTATAGCCTATTCTATAGTCTAGTCTATAGTCTAGTCTTTAGTCTAGTCTTTAGTCTAGTCTTTAGTCTAGTCTATAGTCTAGTTTATAGTCTAGTCTATAGTCTAGTCTATAGTCTAGTCTATAGTCTAGTCTAGTCTATAGTCTAGTCTAGTCTATAGTCTAGTCTATAGTCTAGTCTATAGTCAACCTATAGTCTAGTCTATAGTCTAGTCTATAGTCTAGTCTATAGTCTAGTCTATAGTCTAGTCTATTGTCTAGCCTATAGTCTAGTCTATAGTCTAGTCTATAGTCTAGTCTATAGTCTAGTCTATAGTCTAGTCTATAGCTATTCTATAGTCTATTCTATAGTCTAGTCTATAGTCTAGTCTATAGTCTAGTCTATAGTCTAGTCTATAGTCTAGTCTATAGTCTAGTCTATAGTCTAGTCTATAGTCTAGTCTATAGTCTAGTCTATAGTCTAGTCTATAGTCTAGTCTATAGTCTAGTCTATAGTCTAGTCTATAGTCTAGTCTATAGTCTAGTCTATAGTCTAGTCTATAGTCTAGTCTATAGTCTAGTCTATAGTCTAGTCTATAGTCTAGTCTATAGTCTAGTCTATAGTCTAGTCTATAGTCTAGTCTATAGTCTAGTCTATAGTCTAGTCTATAGTCTAGTCTATAGTCTAATCTATAGTCTAGTCTATAGTCTAGTCTATAGCCTAGTCTATAGTCTAGTCTATAGCCTAGTCTATAGTCTAGTCTATAGTCTAGTCTATAGTACTCTATAGCCTAGTCTATAGTCTAGTCTATAGTCTACTTTATAGTCTAGTCTATAGTCGAGTCTATAGTCTAGTTTATAGTCTAGCCTATATTCTAGCCTATATTTTTGTCTATAGTCTAGTCTATAGTAGTCTATAGTTTAGTCTATAGTCTAGTCTATAGTCTAGCTAGTCTATAGTCTAGTCTAGTCTATAGTCTAGTCTAGTCTATAGTCTAGTCTAGTCTATAGTCTAGTCTATAGTCTAGTCTAGTCTAGTCTAGTCTATAGTCTATAGTCTAGTCTATAGTCTAGTCTATAGTCTAGTCTATAGTCTAGTCTATGGTCTAGTCTATAGTCTAGTCTATAGTCTAGTATACAGTCTAGTCTATGGTCTAGTCTATAGTCTTGTCTATAGTCTAGTCTATAGTCTAGTCTATAGTCTAGTCTATAGTCTAGTCTATAGTCTAGTAGTCTAGTCTATAGTCTAATCTATAGTCTAGTCTATAGTCTAGTCTATAGTCTAGCCTAGTATATAGTCTAGTCTAGTAGCCTAGTATATGGCCTAGTCTAGTCTATAGTCTAGTTTATAGTCTTGTCTATAGTCTAGTTTATAGTCTAGTCTATAGTCTAGTCTATAGTCTAGTCTATTGTCTAGTATATAGTCTATAGTCTAGTCTATAGTCTAGTCTATAGTCTAGTCTATAGACTAGTCTATAGTCTAGTCTAGTCTATAGTCTAGTGTAGTCTATAGTCTAGTCTAGTCTATAAACTAGTCTATAGTCTAGGTCTATAGTCTAGTCTATAGTCTAGTCCTATAGTCTAGTCTATAGTCTAGTCTATAGTCTAGTCTATAGTCTAGTCTATAGTCTAGTCTATAGTCTAGTCTATAGTCTAGTCTATAGTCTAGTCTAGTCTATAGTTTAGTCTATAGTCTAGTCTATAGTCTAGCCTATAGTCTAGTTTATAGTCTAGTCTATAGTCTAGTTTATAGTCTAGTCTATAGTCTAGTCTATTGTCTAGTACATAGTTTAGTTTATAGTCTAGTCTATAGTCTAGTCTATAGTCTAGTCTAGTCTATAGTTTAGTCTATAGTCTAGTCTATAGTCTAGTCTATAGTCTACTTTATAGTCTAGTCTATAGTCCAGTCTATAGTCTAGTTTATAGTCTAGCCTATATTCTAGCCTATATTTTTGTCTATAGTCTAGTCTATAGTAGTCTATAGTTTAGTCTATAGCCTAGTCTGTAGTCTAGTCTATAATCTAGTCTAGAGTCTAGTCTATAGTCTAGTCTATAGTCTAGTCTATAGTCTAGTCTATAGTCTAGTCTATAGTCTAGTCTATAGTCTAGTCTATAGTCTAGTCTATAGTCTAGTCTATAGTCTAGTCTATAGTCTAGTCTATAGTCTAGTCTATAGTCTAGTCTAAAGTCTAGTCTATAGTCTAGTCTATAGTCTAGTCTATAGTCTAGTCTATAGTCTAGTCTATAGTCTAGTCTATAGTCCAGTCTATAGTCTAGTCTATAGTCTAGTCTATAGTCTAGTCTATAGTCTAGTCTATAGTCTAGTCTATAGTCTAGACTATAGTCTAGTCTATAGTCCAGTCTATAGTCTAGGCTAAAGTCTAGTCTATAGTCTAGTCTATAATCTAGTCTATAATGTAGTTTATAGTCTAGTCTATAGTCTATAGTCTAGGCTAAAGTCCAGTCTATAGTCTAGTCTGTAGTCTAGTCTATAGTCTAGTCTATAGTCTATACTATAGTCTAGTCTATAGTCTAGTCTATAGTCTAGTCTATAGTCTAGTCTATAGTCTAGTCTATAGTCTAGTCTATAGTCTAGTCTATAGTCTAATCTATAGTCTAGTCTATAGTCTAGTCTATAGTCTAGTCAATAGTCTGGTCTATAGTCTAGTCTATAGTCCAGTCTATAGTCTAGGCTAAAGTCTAGCCTATAGTCTAGTCTATAATCTAGTCTATAATCTAGTCTATAGTCCTAGTCTATAGTCAAGACTATCTAATCAATAGTCGATAGCTTAGTCAATAGTCTGGTCGAAAGTCTTATCTATAGTATATTTAGTAGTCTGGTCTAGTCTATTATAACCAAATATATTTTCAATTTATTTACAAAATTTCGAATTAAAATTTTTAAAAATTATAAAAAAAACTAAAAATTCATTAAATCGTTTATACGTATATATGTATGTATTTCTTTTTGAAATAAAACAATATTAAATTATAAACTAATTAGCCAACTATTTAGAATTAAGACTGTCTTTTTTTTATATAAAATCCAACATCTGACATACAAATTCTAACAAAAAAAAAGAAACAGTTTCTGTAATTCTCTATTATTTAAAAACTAAAAACAAATTTTCGGGAAGTGTAAGTAATAAAATGAAATTAATTAAAAGTAAAATAAATTGTTAAAATTTTTATAAAACTACAATTAAAACTAAAAGTATGGGATTAAAAAATAAAAATTATAGTTAAATGTTTAGGAAATAGAAAGAGAAACAATCACAAGACTAATCTTGCAAAGAATCAATAGTACTTGTTGTTAATGAAGTGGACATCAGCCGCTTAACATCCGCCATTAGCAAATCTCATTGGCGAGCCGAACGTTCCGTTTCCATTAGGCATTCACGCACCAATATGCGTGCATGAACAATGCCACGTTTCAGGCGTTCTGTAGAAGTGCGCGAACCGGTATAGGTGGGTCGTATATCACGACCCATCTCCTCGATTATAGCCAATAGTTGGGCATATTTGGTGAGGCCATTATTTTGAGAATTATTTTGCGCAGAGCCCCCAAATTGGAGCTGGAAGAGGTCATGGCTGTTGCAAGGTTGGAGGCCATATTGTTGCCTAAGATCAGGGGTGAAGTAGATTGTGGGTATTTGAGTTGTGAGGGTGTGGAGACACTACCACCACCACCATTTGAGGTAATGCTAACATTATTATGGTTTGTATTTGGTATGGGTGTCATGGACAGCTGAGAGGCTAAGGTAGATGACAAGACCGAGGCTCTTGATTAGCGGGTGTTAAGGTTATTGAAGGTGAGGCAGTTGTATTGGCTTGCTGCTGCAGTAAAGCTAATTGAGCCTGCAGCTGTTGGGTGTACTGCAAGGCAGCCGCCGCTACAGCCGCATTTGAGGTATTACCACTGGCCACCGCTGCTGCCACTTGACTTAGTTGCTGATGATAGTCACGCTCACGTTTCGAGTGGGCATACAGGTCACGACTGCTGGACGAATGAGCCACACGGATATCATCCCTTTCCGTAGACGTCAAACCGTGGGAATGACGTTCTCGCGGCGCATGATGTATAGCGGATATTTGGATTTGTGGCTGTTGTTCGCGTTGCTCACGCTGCTGCTGATAATTGTAGAAATTTTGTACCTGTGACCGTGGTATTGGGGTCACAGTGACGTCACTCAATTTAGATTCTACTGCTTGTATGTCCATTATATCCATGTTTAGGTTTCACTTCTCAAAAAACAAATTATTTTTTAAATAAATTCAAATGAATTATTTACGCTGTTAACTATTTCAATTTTATTGTTAAATTTTTGGTTTTTTTCTTTAAAGTTTTGGTGTGTTTTGGTTTAATTTTTCTTTTACTTTTTTTGTTACAGGAGAAAAGCAGAATATTTTTCTGTAAATGTCAAACGTAGTAGATGAAAAAAAACATTATACTTAAGTGTTGTTGTTTGTGTGAATAACGGGTAATTGTTTTGTTTACGTTTCGTGTGAAAGGAAAAGTAGTAAATTAAAATACACAGTTGCCAGAAAAGGTATTAAATTTAAAATTCATAACAAAAAGTACACTGGTAGAAAAAAATTACGCTAAATTTTTTTCAAATAGTAAAGGTCTTGAGAGTTGTTGGACTTCACAGTTGTTTTGTTTTACATTTCTTTTTCTAATATTCTGCACCCAATACCGCCTTCTTTAATACATCAAAAATGTTAGGGTTGCCGTTTTATATGTATTCAAATATCAACTAGATTTCTGCAAACCGGCTTTAAAATAATTGAAGAATTATCGAAAAGTGGAAGTGAAATTTATTGTCCTAACGAAGTCGAAAAATGGGCTATATGTAAGAAGAAAGTCGAAGAATCGATTTTCGCAATAGAAGCCGGAAAAAGTCGAATAAAAGCGAAAGGACAAAAAAAGTAGGAAAATGATCTACAAGCCTACCTTTCATGAAATACAAAAGTCGAAAGGTGGACTTACTTACTTACTTAAATACTTACTTACTTACTTACTTACCTTACTTACTTACTTACTTACTTACTTACTTTACTTACTTACTTACTTACTTACTTACTTACTTACTTACTTACTTACTTACTTACTTACTTACTTACTTACTTACTTACTTACTTACTTACTTACTTACTTACTTACTTCCTTCTTCCTTACTCTTCCTTCCTTCTTCCTTCCTTCCTTACTTCCTTACTTACTTACTTACTTACTTACTTACTTACTTACTTACTTACTTACTACTTACTTACTTACTTACTTACTTACTTACTTACTTACTTACTTACTTACTTCTACTTACTTACTTACTTACTTCTTACACTTACTTACTTACTTACTTACTTACCTTACTTACTTACTTACTTACTTACTTACTTACTTACTTACTTACTTACTTACTACTGTACTTACTAATTACTACGTACTTACTTACTTACTTACTTACTTACTTTACTTACTTACTTACTTACTTACTTTACTTACTTACTTACTTACTTACTTTACTTACTTACTTACTTACTACTTACTACTTACTTACTTACTTACTTACTTACTTACTTACTTACTTACTTACTATTACTTACTTACGTACTTACTTACTTACTTACTTACTTACTTACTTACTTACTTACTTACTTACTTACTTAGCTTACTTACTTACTTACTTACTTACTTACTTACTTACTTACTTACTTACTTACTTTACTTACTTACTTACTTACTTACTTACTTACTTACTTACTTACTACTTACTTACTTACTTACTTACTACTTACTTACTTACTTACTTACTTACTTACTTACTTTACTTACTTACTTACTTACTTACTTACTTACTTACTTACTTACTTACTTACTTACTTACTTACTTACTTACTTACTTACTTACTTACTTACTTACTTACTACTTACTTACTTACTTACTTACTTACTTACTTACTTACTTACTTACTTACTTACTTACTTACTTACTTACTTACTTACTTACTTACTTACTTACTTACTTACTTACTTACTTACTTACTTACTTACTTACTTACTTACTTACTTACTTACTTACTTACTTACTTACTTACTTCTTACTACTTACTTACTTACTTACTTACTTACTTACTTACTTACTTACTTACTACTACTTACTTACTTACTTACTTACTTACTTACTTACTTACTTACTTACTTACTTACTTACTTACTTACTTACTTACTTACTTACTTACTTACTTACTTACTTACTTACACTTACTTACTTACTACTTACTTACTTACTTACTTACTTACTTACTTACTTACTTACTTACTTACTTACTTACTTACTTACTTACTTACTTACTTACTTACTTACTTACTTACTTACTTACTACTTACTTACTTACTTACTTACTTACTTACTACTTACTTACTTACTTACTTACTTACTTACTTACTTACTTACTACTTACTTACTTACTTACTTACTTACTTACTTACTTACTTTTACTTACTTACTTACTTACTTACTTACTTACTTACTTACTTACTTACTTACTTACTTACTTACTTACTTACTTACTTACTTACTTACTTACGTACTTACTTCTTACTCTTACCTTCTTACCTTCCTTCCTTCCTTACTTCCTTCCTTCTCTTCCTTCCTCCTCCTTCCTTCCTTCCTTCCTTCCTTCCTTCCTTCCTTCCTTCCTTCCTTCCTCCTTCCTTTCCTTCCTCTTCCTTCCTTCCTTCCCCTTCCTTCCTTCCTTCCTTTTTTTTTAATCTTCTCCAATACATTTTCCAATCCCATATTTGCAACAAGTTTATGCTTTTAAAGAAATGATTTACCTGGCAACCCTCACAAGAATACGTTGCTTACAATGACAGCAAAAAACGTTTTTTCGTCCTTTTATTATGACGTAACAAGACACATGAGAAAAATAGCAAACAGCTGTTCAATAAATAACGGTCATAAGGTAAAACCGAATCACAAATGCATGAAAAACATAAACATTGTAGAGTAAATACAAATTTTAAAGACTGCTACAATTTAATGTGAAAAAATAAAACTTTAATAAAAACCCGCCCTAAAAGTTGTTTTTTTTAACAAATAATTAGCAGCAAACAATTTTTGGTTGTCGAGGTAACTGTTATTGCCATTAAGGTGACGACGAAGAGGGATTTTTTATTAAATGTAACAAAATAAAAGAGAAAAGTGGACTAAAAAGAATAAAAACAATAAAAAAAAACTACCACAAAAGTAGCAAAAAAATAATATGACATATAGAAGAATATAGAAAAAAGTGAATAAAATCGTGTGCATGATTGTACAAGTACAAGCTGTTTTTTTAGTTTTTAAGTAGGGGCCGCTCTAAAGGCAGCAGCGGCTTTTAATTTCAACAGTAGCAGTAGCAGCAGCATAAATCTAACAACTAATGCCGATACACATTAACTATAAAACTAAAAAAATTGATTTGATTACCATTTTAGGAAATAGTTAATTGAAAAAAGTGTTATTTATCAAAAAAGAATTAAAGCAAAAGTGTGAAAAATTATTATTAAAGAAAAGACAACAGTGGCAGTGTGTTTTAAAAAGGGGTTTGTTGAATTAAAAGTGTTTTAAAAATGGAAAATTTTGTTAAAAAATGTTTAAGAAAATAATGAAATGACAAACAAATTATTTATTTATAACTTTTTTTCTTGGCTTCATTATTCATCAGGGATTTGCTTGCATAAGACTTTAATTACAGTTTTCTATTGGTGTTTTATTGTTGGTATCTGTTACCATTTTCAGTTCAGTGTTTTTTCATTATAATGTAGATTTTCTTTGTTTTCATTCATCTACTTACTTCCTCTTT